>NC_043001.1:46335495-46347995 GCF_006345805.1 Octopus sinensis | reverse complement strand
GGAAAAAGTGTGAAAAAGTATGATTACTTATTGAGTTTTGTATTAATAAATCACCTTTGATTTTTTTTTTGTTGTTAAAATTCCGGTCACGAGGATTCACTCTAGATCCCCCCCCCCCGTATAGTTCGTGAAGTTGCGATACTATCCCCTTATTTCCCATCATAGATGGGCAGATTCCTAAAGATTCCGCTTGCGTATTCACAGCAAATGAAGCACAGGACCAGACTTTAGATCGTGTAGGTGTATTTTTACCCACTCCGATGTTTACACACGGCCAGTTATACGTCGCTATGAGTAGAGCTACGAACTCCAATAATTTGAAAATTAGTGTCGACCAAACAGAAAATATCGTCTACAAAGAATTTTTGTAATCATTTTGATGTTATCGAAAGGAATATGATTCATAATTTAAATATGGAAAGTTATGAACTTTGAATAAACAAGCGTAAAATAGTGTAAACAACTAAAATAAAAGTATATCTAAATAACATTTTTTACTTAATACTTTTTATGTAGTGGTCGAAGGAAGCTCTGGCTTTCGTTAGGAGTGGTCCACATAACCATTCATGATACAGAGGCTGGGAGCCTATTTCAGTTCGGAAGTCAATCAACATCACATGTCACTTAGTCGAAAACACATGTCATATAGCTGCAATAGAATGCTGTGTCACCAACAATGAGACAAAGTTTATTTTAGGCATTTTTCGTGAATTTTCGTAATATTTTACATATATTTCGTGAAGATTTTCTGTGTTTATATAATTTTTTTCGTATTTCGTGAAGTTCTTCTTTGTTTACTTTTTGCTTTAATCTTTTACTTGTTTCAGTCAGTTCGCTGCGGCCATGCTGGAGCACCGCCTTTAGTCGAGCAAATCGACCCCAGGACTTATTCTTTGTAAGCCTAGTACTTATTCTATCGGGGTATTTTGCTGAACCGCTATGTTACGGGGGTGTAAACACACCAGCATCGGTCGTCAAGCGATGTTGGGGGGACAAACACAGACACACAAACACACACACACACACACACACACACACATATATATATATATATATATACATATATACGACAGGTTTCTTTCAGTTTCCGTCTACCAAATCCACTCACAAGGCTTTGGTCGGCTCGAGACTATAGTAGAAGACACTTGCCCAAGGTGCCACGCTGTGGGACTGAACCCGGAACCATGTGGTTGGTAAGCAAGCTACTTACCACACGTCCTCTCCTGTGTTTATTGATAAAAGACTAGAATGGTCGCATCCAAGTAACTTAACTGTACCAGTCTGAAGGAGATACTGAAAACAGAGGTGAATGCTGCATATTATTTCGAAGAAAAGGGTGTTATCCCTAAAAAAAAAGTGTAGTAAATCTAGGCACAATATGACTAAGAAAGTGGTTCGTGGAAATTTGTGCTGGCAGTGCACTCGCAATGGATGTAATGAACGTTTGTCAGTAAGGACAGGAAAAAAAAACCTCGGAGTTTTCGCGTGCATTCAACGTATCTGACAGCCAAACCCGCCGCAAGCCGTTTTTTTTTTTTTTTGGCAAAGATATGGTGGAGGGTGATGGGGGACCTCGAAGTTTCCCGGAAGCCAGAAAAGGAAAGATTTAGCTAGTGTTTCTAACACGCCCTGCTACCACGTAACAGCTATTTGCGATAAAGGACCTGCCGTTGTCGCAAATAGCTGCTAATGCAGGTGCACTTGTAAAAATTTACCCAAACACAATACAGACAAATACATTAATATAACAAAAAAATAAATAAAATAAAACACAACTTTATAAGGTATTTATCTTTATTTAGAAACCTACAATGAACAGGTCACGCGGGGTACAACCTTAAAGTTGACACCGTTCGCTACAACTTATTCGTCAATAGATTCTTTGGTTCAAATAAATAAGAAATGAATGTTTAATGTTTCAAATTTTTTACTGATTTTATGACTCAAACTACATCCAAGTACAGTGAATACCATCCACCACAATTTGCTACTCATCTGAAGTACGTAGGTATTTCAACAATTTCTATCAAATACACTCTCTTTCGTGAGCATAAAAAAATTCTCTTCTCAGGTGACAATAACTTACATGTCAGATTGTTGCACAAGTTCTAGCCGTTTTGATAAGGGAAATCGGAAAGGTTTGAAATGATTTCATCGGCATTTACTTGTACCAAAGAGCGCTCTTTCGATAGACAACATGTTGGCCTCATTAGTGTCGCGTGGTGGAAATAAACGTAATTACCAAACTTTCATTCATAACATCATTTATTATTTCGGTTTTTTTTTTCTTTTTGTATTTCAGTTTGCACAATTGTACTCCCGACTGCGTACAAGCGCATATGTAAAACGATGTCCTTTATTTTTTAATCATTATCTGCTGATATCAAAATAAGTAGTATATTAAAAAATAAAAATATTTTGTAGGGGAACCATTTGTAGCTCCAAGTGTCAAAAGGGAACGTTTGGCCAAAATGGGTTGAGAACCTTTGCTCTACGATTTCACCCAGTAATGTATCAAGTCCCTTTAAACATTTCTCAATACATACTGCTGTTAAAACTACCATCCCTTATTTTATGCATCCATCGTAGATGGGTAGATTTAGTCAGTTTAACGCTCGTGAGTCGCAAGTTAGTATATCAACGTTTCGGACGTTAGTCCTTCATCAGAAAGAAAGAGAGCAATGAGAAAGTAAGGGATAGAGAGAGGAATAATTCCAAAAGTGCATAGCAATAATAATAGCAATAATCATAATAAGCATAAGGCCTGAAATTTGGATTAGGAGATTAGTCGATTACATCGACCCCAGTGTTTCACTGGTACTTAATTTATCGACCCCAAAAGGATGAAAGGCAAAGTCGACCTCGGCGGCATTTGAACTCGGATCATAAATGTCAGACACCGCTGTTTCGGCTTGCTTCTGTCTCCTTAGTAACAAGTATCACATAGAACTGAGAATTTGTGATAGTTTGTGCCAAAATAGCAGGTAATGGTATTTCAACGATAAGATTGCAAACTGCGACGAAATATCTCGAACGAACGAACTGATTGGTTTATTTAAAAACTGGTCAAACAATGAATTAATTAATTACACAAGTTCACTGAGAACGACGATGACGATGATGATGATGATACGTGAAGCACAATTACATGTATTTTGTTGGCAATGTAACCTTCTCTATGTACAACATATTTATATATTTACATATATATATTTGTGTGTGTGTTTAAAGAGAGGGAGAGAGAGGCGAGGCAGAGTTCGATAGATAGACAGATAGATAGATAGATAGATAGATAGACGCATATATTCATGCATGCATTCGCGCATGCATACATATACACATACATACACACACACACACATACACACACACACAACTTAGGTAAAGCTATCACTGTAAACACATCAACGCTATCACACAATTGTTGGATAAGAGGAAAGGAAGCGAGTTAGAGAGAAAGTGAAAGAAAGAGGAAGAAAACCAGAGGGGGGGACATGATAGAGAGAGAAAGAGAGCGAGGGGGAGACAGTCAAGTTAATAACAAGCGCTATATAATTTGATGATTCAGTTATCCAGACAAAAATAGCGCCATATATTAGTTTTCATATCCTTTCGTTTGTTTGTCTTAGATGTATGCGCGCACCACGCACACACGCACATATATATATACATTTACATACACACACACACACACACATATATATATATATATATATATATATATATATATATATATATATATATATATATATAAATATAAATATATATATATATATATATATATATATATATATATATATATATATATATATGGAGTGGGGGGGAATATAATGCATGTATATATGTAACATAAACATGCAAATCTATTCCTCTGCAGCTCAGAAAGAGATACTGCAATATGTATAAGGGAATGCATGTAATAACGCATTTTCATAAATATTTATAAATCATACGTGGCTATATAATGTCTTCGTGTGTGCATATGTATGGTTATATGTTGTATGTATGTGTATGTATGTATGTATGGATGGATGCATGCATGAATGTATGTCTGTATATGTATGAGATCGTAGGTGGGTATATTCTGTATCGTATGATAATGAGCGAAAGGGCAAAATATAGATAGATATATAAATGAAAAACAGAAATACGAGAGGGTACCCAAAAGAAACCGGAATTTTGCAATATCATTTTATTCACTTAGTTTTACATGTTTACACTTTTTATCGCTTTCAAAGTATTCTCCGTTTGAAGTAATGCATCGGTCCAGCGTTTTCCACTATTCGAAGCAGTGTTGGAACTCTTGCAAAGATGCCTTTTAACATCTCCGTCGTTTTTGTTTTTTTTTTCTTCACCTCTTTTACATCTGCACAACGTTTTTTTAAAGGACTTTTTCATTCAGGAGGAGAACAAAAAAAGAGTTGCAGGGAGTAAGATCAACTTCCAACTGTTCTTTTTGTTCAGTCGTGACTGCTTCTGATCTTCCGGGAGCAAACGAGGCACAGATTTTGCTGCAGCCCTTTTCATTTCCAATTCCTCACTCATTCATTGGCAAGATCAGTTTATGAATTTTCATATTTTCATTCGTTGGGGGGGGGGGGGACAAGGGTCGCCCTGAACGAGCTTGGTCTTCAAGCGATAAGTGACCATTCCTAAAGCGTGGAAACCACTCGTAAACTTGTGTTTTTCATCATGGCAGCGTACATGTAAGTTGTTTGAAGCATGACAGCTGTTTCGGCTGCCGTTTTCCGCATCAGGAAACAGAATTTCACGGAAGCACGCTGTTCCTTCGTTTCAACCATCGCAAAAATCGACAAACAAGGGAGAAGCACCACAAAACAAACATGTACTACATCGCTGTACAATTTATGCCTGAGGGTTACATCAAGTGACTTCTAGTGGCGGAAGCCTGAACTACAGTGGGCTTGTCCCACAAAGAACGTTTCCGGTTACTTTTGGGTACCCCTTCTTATACACCCGAATAAAACACCAGAAAATATATATATATACTGAGAGAGAGATGAAATATCGTCTTATTCAATTTGTGGGTGATACTTCCGTCCATCAAACACCGGAATTTATTTCCTACATATTTTTATGAATTTTTTCGTAGGTAATGCTTTTCTGTGAGTATATGTAAATGTAAATGCTTTCGAAAATAAAATTGCACTTCATATTCGAGGCTCCGATGAAGCTATAGGGTGATACACAAGCATTCAACTATGAGTGCATTGCATCTTACAGCAGAAACGGCTGTAAGCTGATGAAGTTCATGATATAATTTCTTTTCCTTCGTCATTTTTGCACACGACTGATAAACTTGTCCTGAAGAATATGTATATTAGTTTCTATCACCAGTTTATTAGTATCGCTATACTTAAGCGAAAGAAAAATAATGAAGGTGCGTGGATTAGTGGTTAGATTATTCGATTTACGATCGTAAGGTCGTGAGTTCAATTCCCGGCGACGCGTTGTGTCCTTGAACATGAACTTTATTTCACATTACTCCAGTCCACTCAGCTGGCAAAAATGAGTAGTACCTATTTTCCAAAGGGCCAACCTTGTCACAGTCTGCGTCACGCCGAATCTCCCTGAGAACTACGTTAAGGGGACCCATGTCTGTAGAGTGCTCAGCCACGTGCACGTTAATTTCACGAGTAGGCTGTTCTGTTCATCGGATCAACTAGAACGCTCGTCGTTGTAACCGACAGAGTGCCACTTAATAGCTGTATGTGTATGCATGTGCGCGTGTGCCTGAGTGTATCTGTGTGTTTATGTATATATATATATGGTGTGTGTGTGTATATATATATATGTATATATATATGTATATAATGTAATATATATATATATTATATATATATATATATATATATATATTATATATATAGATAGATAGATAGATAGATAGATAGATAGATAGATAGATAGATAGATAGATAGATAGATAGATAGATAGATAGATATATGAGTTTTTGTAGCTTAGTTTTGATATGCAGTCCTGCATGAATATATACATGCACATGCAGATGTATGTAACTATATATGTATATATACACTATCAGTTATACAAAAGTGTTTATGTACATCCCTGTATGCCTATACATACATACATACACATATATATATAATATATATATGCGCATACACATATACACGCACGTACACACACACACACACACACACACAAAGACATACACAGATACACATACGTACCTGCCTATGTACTCGTATATGTAAGATAGGTAGGCAAGCATTTAGTTAGATAAATAGGCAGCTAGATAGCTATGCATGTATGATTATAACTCCACCTTATCTCCTGCCCCAATACGACTGCCGTTTAGTCCAAGTCCAAGTATTTTGATTACGTACAGATGTATGACGTGTGTATTAATTGCCAAAAGAATTCTTTGTTTAGATAATTCCATCCTCATCTATTTTCTGTGTTTGATATATGTAGCCTGACAAACTGACAGTAGCGACCTTGTAATATTAGTGTACTTTGTGTTAGCGGGCCAGCTTTTAGTAATGACAAATGTGTTTCTAGAAATATGAAGATATATGTGAAGATATATGTGAAGATATATGAATGTGTGTTGTGTGTATGTGTGTGTTTAATTATATATATATAATATATATATATATAATAATATATATATATATATATATATATATATATTACATAGATATATTATACAAGCATACGTATATAGTTATACATATAACCATCCTCATCCACACACAAATACGTACTTAAGACAAATGTATGCGTTCGTACATTTATGTGTTTGTGTGTGTGTGTATGTGAATGTGTGTATGTAAGTATATACACGCATACAAATACACACATCGCATATAAACACAAATATCATGTATTCATAGCTGACAATGAGTTTATTTTCTTTATGATTATGTGTGCTGTGTGTGTTTGTGTGTATGTAGGTGTATCTGTTTCTGTGTATGCATATGTGTGTGTAAGTATGTGCGTGTGGTTATAGAGTGCTTAGACAAATATACATCCATTATCATTTTAAGTAATATCAGCAGCATCTTCATCGCCTTGTTGTTGTTGTTGTTATTATTATTAATGTTGTTGCTGTTTGGATTCACAGAATCTTAGAACGTCAAATAAAATCCTCGTCGTATTAAGTTGCGTTCCTTTACATTTTGATCTCGAAACCCGTTGCTTTTCATCCTCCTGGGGTCTATAAAATATAGTACCAGTCAAGAACTGTGAAGGAGCTGCCGGGTTTCACGATATCAAATAGCAACACACTTTTCCCTCACAATTGCTGTCTTTGTGCTTAAAGCAGATACCACCACCACCACCATCATCATCATCATCATCATCATTAGCAGACTCCGCAGTCGCCTTTTGTCATTAGATTTGTAGCCGGATGAGGACGTTTGGTCCTCGAGAGCACCCTTCCACAAACTGTTTCACTTCCCTACGATATAATATTCTGCAGCATCTGTTTATATATTTCCTCGAAGTATAATTTGCATTTAATTACTTTGCTCCCTCGTTGTTGAGACCCCGTTAACTCTATACCAAAGTACCAGATCGCTATTGGCTGGAGCCATCTGAGTGGCCTCTTGAATCCCTGCACAGTCTCTCCAGCTACTAGAAATAATAATCAGATCGCCTTCAAATCATAGCCTGCTCTTTTAAAATGTGGAAGGACATATTGGATCACGTAAAAATAAACATCAAAACACATGAGGTAATTATACCTGGAATACCTTTGGCCATAGATCTTGTCGACCAGGTCTGACTGCTGGCGAAACGGCAATATCACTACCAATTTAACCTTATTATTGTATTCTCTTTATCTTTTCATACATACATGGTAGCTATTTATCATTTTCCCTTTTTTTCTGTTACTTGTTTCAGTAATTTTAGTGCGGCCATGATGGAGCAACGCCTTAAAGGGTTTTTGCTTTAGTCAACGAAATCGACCCCAGGACTTATTCTTTGTAAGCCTAGTTCTTATTCTGTTAGTCTCGTTTGTCAACTGCTACGTTACGGGGACGTAAACACACCTAGTTTAGGAATGAAGATGTGTTTTAGGGACCGGGTTTAAGGATTTAAGAAGAGAGAAGCGGTGAGTATAGTAAGTAGATGAATGTTGATTTAGTATGAAGGGTATCAGCGGGAAGGGTGTAGAGGTGCAGGTTCTCTTCTTCTTCTTATTCTATTTTATTATTATTATTATTATTATTATTATTATGAGTGAGAGAGCAGTTCATGCCATCAAAGTGACACTGGGATAAAATATACGAAGCCCAATATACCCATCATGACTACCCGTCTGATAAAGGTACACCAGGCAATGCATCACAACCATATGTGCGCGACATGGTGACCTCATATCAAGATAAACAGCACATGACCTTGCGGGTGGGGCCCAGTTAGAATTTTCTTCAGGTTGAGTAGCCCATCCCGCTCAAAAGGTCCCTGAATAAGGATTGTTTAAGGATGTTGAAAGAACCACCATGTTTCCAGAGGTGAATTATTCAAACCCCAAAGAATCCCTCTCAACACATGGCTATGATGCTCCCCCACTACTTCTGCTCGTGATCAGAGATGCACATATCGTCAGCCACTAAGGGAAATGCTCAACTGGTTAAGGTCAAACAACTGACAAGCAAATCTGTGGTAATGAGCAGAATATTTGCTGTAGCCCATCTTTTATACCAAGACAAAACAATGTACATGATAACACTTCCAATCAGTTAAGATCAGAAGCCATGAGAGCCACTGCCTGGTACTGCATCAGGGCATTTATTAGATATTATCATTATTATTATTATTATTATTATTATTATTAATTATTATTATTATTATCTTCTTCTTCCTTCCTTCCTCCCTTCTTTTTTCTTCTTCTTCTTCTTCTTCTTCTTCTTCTTCTTCTCTTCTTCTTCTTCTTCTTCTTCTTCTTCTTCTTCTTCGTCGTCTTCTTCTTCTTCTTCTTCTTCTTTTCTTCCTCGGACAAGGAAGAGAAATTTGTATACTCTGGTTAATAAGTTCTATCTTATGTAGTATGGAATGTTCCTAGTTTTCAGTTTCCAGATGTAGCGGGAGTGCGCCGAATCATATTTTCCAATAAGGTTTCAAACGTTGGAAGATACTATGATGACTTCTCTGAGAGAGGAAAGGTGGGTCAACTCAAGAATTGGGAGTGAAATTGAGTTGACGGAAACTGTAAGGAAACCTGTGTGGTGGACTGAACTTGTAATGCAAAGGACCGACATTGCCATCATCATCATTAGCATCATCATCATCACCATGATTATTATTATTTTTCATGTGTATTACATGAGTTAACCTAAGTTAAATGATGATGGTACGTGTCATAGCATGCTGATCCTTACCACAGATTCACATCATAATATATGTTAATTCCCATCGTAGTATACGTTGATTCAGGTCAGAACATGTTACTCTATAAACATATGTTGATCAACAAGTTAACATATGCTAAGATTGCTTTATAGCATGTTGATCTACATCTCCGTTGTAGCATTTGTTGATTCATGTTATAATATCTTCTGATCCACGTCATAAAATCAGTTGAAGATTTATAATAGAGTCAAAGAAAAAATTTGGTTAATTTATATTCTATATTTTAAAATAAGCTGGAAAGACAGGGTAACAAACACTGAAGTACTAGAAAACTGAAAGTTCAAAGACTTCTGTTGCCGAGAATCGATTCCATAAAGCTATCATACTTTGAACATAGAATGCGCCACGAATCATTGCCCAAGATCAACCTGACGGTAAGTGTGAAGGGGTCGAGAACAGGAGGTTGTCAGAGACGTTTGTGAACTGACTATATCAAGGAATGGGTTGGAAACAAGAATCTGAGTGACTGTATGCACGCGGCACAGCACAGAGGGAATTGGAGAGTCGTGGCAAGCCGAACCCTGGATACCGGGGGTACATCTGGCTGATGATGTTATTTTATTCAGGGGGGAAATTCAATACACGTAACTCTTCACTGATCCTCTGAGACGAGTAGGTGGTTGGGATACAATCGACCCCATTATTAGACAGGTGCTTTATTTTATCGACCTCCAAAGTATGATGAAAGACAACATCGACTTCAGCGAGATTTGAAAGCAGAATATGGGTCATTCTTTCCTGACGTTCCAACTATTCTTGTTAATCCAGAACCGTGAGAAAGAGAATTTTGGCACAAATTCAGCAATTTTAGGGAAGAGGTAAGTCGAGTACATCGACCCCAGTGTTCGACCGGTACTTATCTTTTCAGCCCCGAAGGGATGGAAGGTAAGGTCGACCATGGCGAAATTTGGACTCAGAACGTAAACATGGGCAAAATGGCGCTAAGAATTTTGCCCGAGAGCTAACGATTCTACCAGCTTGCCGTCTTGATGATGATGATGATTGATGATGATGATGATGATGATAGTAATAGTAATAATGATAGTAATAATAATAGTAATAATAATAATAATAATAATAATAATAATCCTTTCTACTAAGGGCACAAGGTCTGAAAGTTTGGGGGAAGGGACTAGTCGAATACACTAGTACTTAATTTATTGACCCTGACAGGATGAAAAGCAAAGTCGACTTCGGCGGAATTTGAACGCAGAACGTAAAGACGGACGAAATGCCGCTAAGCATTTTGCCCGGCGTGCCAACGATTCTTCCAGCTCGTCGCTTTACTGACTAATAATAATAATAATAAAAATAATAATAATAAGAAGAAGAAGACAACGACGACGACGAAGAAGAAGAACAACAACAAGATCAACAGCCGCAGTAGTAGTAGTAGTAGTAGTAGTAGTAGTAGTAGTAGTAGAACAACAGCAGAATTTATTTAAAAAAAAACAATACAAATAAGTGAATATAAGTCATCATTTGCTGGGTAATTTTTACGTCTTTTATATACGATGTTCTAATAATCTATTTATTGAAGTCAGATGACAATGAGCGACATTTTTCACAGCCGGATAAAAATAATGGAAATAAATAGCTAAGTTAAATATACGCATCAATATAATTATTCTTTAATATGATTACTCATTACACACGCATACATACACGCACACACACGCATGTACACGCGAACAGAAAATAATAAAGTACTAAATATTTCAAAGTAAATGTATTATATTCTTTATTAGTTTTTTAATTCTGTTGCGATTCTCTGGGAACCTGGTCAAAACTGCTATAACATATAAGGAACAGAATTTTTATCATTATTATTATTATTCTAGAAGGTATTGGTTCAGGAAGAGAAGGGATATATCTGACCAGATATATCTGACCCGGTTCTGATATGCATACAAGCAGAATGGATAACTAGACGTGACATCTAATCTCTTTAAACAATGTTACGACCAACACATCTATACCTTTTGAAACCTTATTAGAAAATATGATTCGGCGTTCTCCCGCTACATCTGGAAACTGAAAACTAGGAACATTTCCATGCTGCATAAAATAGAACATATTAACCATTGTATATAATTTCTCTTCCTTGTCTGGGAAGAAGAAGATGTATATGTAGATATATATATATATATATATATATATATATATATATATACATATAAATTATATATATATATAATATATATATATATACATATATATATATATATATATATATATATATATATATATATATATATATATATATTATATATATATATATATATATATATATATATATATATATATAATATATATAATATATATATATATAAGGCGATGGCCTTTTTCAGTTTCCATCTTCAAAAATTTCATTCACAAGATTTTCGTCGGTCCTTGGCTGTTATAGAAGTTACATACCTCAGGTACCGCATTGTGGGATTAGATCTGTAACTACGTTGTTGCAGACCGAACTTCTGAGGAACGCAAGCAAGCCTACCAATATAGAAATATCCACACATGTAATAATATATGAATGACTGTGTCTGTAAGTGTGTATATACTCGCACACACACGAACATACACATATACTACATATATATATACACACACATACACATGCATATATGTATGTGACTATGCGTGAGTGAATGTGAGTGTGTGCGCGCGCGTGTTTAACTTATTCTCAATATGCTGTGGATGTGCTTGTGCACTTTTTATACTACTTGGTTGATATATCGTCGCTTTTGATTCTGTTTAAATTTTGTAGTTCTGCAATGGAATCAAACAGACTCTGCATATCAAAAGTCCCAAGTGAACTACATGGATGACATAATATATATATACGTGTGTGTGGTGTGTGCCGCGTGTGTGTATGTGTACGCCTGTGCAACTAAGTGTATGCGGCGCACGCCTGTATACATGATGATGTGTATAGATGATGGGGGCTTAGTGTGTTCTTTTAGTCTATATTTTGTGATTTTTACTCCGTGTTTTGATAACCCGTATATATATATATATATATATATATATATAATATATATATATATATATATATATTATATATATATAATATATATATATATATATATATATG
>NC_043001.1:46320495-46332995 GCF_006345805.1 Octopus sinensis | reverse complement strand
TTGTTTTCCACTTCAGAAGGACGAAAGGCAAGATTTAACCTAAACGAGATGTTTAAGCTCAAAATGTAAAGGACGTAATCCAATTCTGCTAATAATTTCTGGCCTTCCGATTGCGTAACCGCTATCATACTACTACTACTACTACTACTACTACTACTACTACTACTACTACTAGCAATAATAAGAATAATATTTTTATTTTTTACTTGTTTCAATCATTAGACTGCGGCCATGCTTGGGCACCGCCTTGAAGAATTTTTAATCGAATAAATCGACTCCAGCACTTCATTTTTTTTTTAGCCTGGTACTTACTTTATCGGACTGTTTTGCCGAACCGGTAAGTTACGAGGATATAAACACACCAACACCGGCTGCCAACCGATAGTAGGGGACAAATAATAATAATAATAATAATAATAATAATAATAATAATAATAATAATAATAATATAATAATAATAAATACTCTGGTGCAGTATGAAGCAGTGGTTCTCATGGCTTCTGATCTTAACTGATTGGAAGTATTATCAGGTACATTGTTTTGTCTTGGTATAAAAGATGGACTACAGCAAATATTCTGCTCAATACCACAGACTTGCTTGTCAGTTGCTTGACCTTAACCAGTTAAGCATGTCCCTTAGTGGCTGACGAAAGGTGCATCTTTGATCATGACCAGGAGTCTTTGGGGGAGCATCATAACCGTGTGTTGAGAGGAATTCTTTGGATTTTTTTAATAATTCACCTCTGGAAACATGGCGTGTTTTGATTAACATCCTTAAACAACCTTTATTCAGGGACCTTTTGAGCGGGATGGGATACTCGACCTGAAGAAAATTCTAACTAGGCTAGTTGATTACATTTGATGGTATCAATTAGCTCCTTACCCCATTTCTCAAATTTCGACCTCGAAAGGATAAAGACCAAAGTCGACTTTAGTGGAATTTTAAATGAGAATTTTAAACCGCAAAAAACGCCACTAAGCATTTTCTCTGGTGTGGTAACGATTTAGTAATAAGAGCCAATTGCTTCGTGCATTGTACTTCAGTCAGTTGTGTAACGAGTCTTACATATATATGTGTGTGTGTGTGTGTGTTTGTGTATATGTATGTATGTATGTATAAACTTCCTTCTAATCCGTTCCATTTCTCCTGCTTGCTCCAACAAATCTATGTGTGTGTGTGTATGTATGTATGCGTTTGTGTGTGTGTATGCGTTTTCATGTGTATATATATACATGTATGTATGTATGTATGTATGTATGTATGTATGTATGTATGTATGTATGTATGTATGTATGTATGTATAAGGTGCGGTGTGCGGAAACAGAAAACGAAATATAATATATTAAAACTTTGGTTACCATGGAAACTGCCGGTGCCATATTATTTATTTGGTGAAAATGGGGTGAAGACAGGTTAGAAATTTAGTACGCAAACTAAATACAATATATCATAAAGCTAATCTTCCTGACACCCATATACTGTGGCACAAACCTGTAATCTGGTGTGTTTCTTCACCGTTTCTTCTTCTACTTTATAAAACGTACACTTCCATACGCTTTGCTCACATCGATGAATCACACCTCAATCAGATTTCCTCTAGGTCAATGGTTCTCAACCATTTTTAGCTATGGAACCCTTTAATTCCTATTTTCCTAGGATGGATCTTCCTACCCATTCGATGATTTGAAGATCCTATTATATTTTTATAGATAACTACTTTTAGGAATTATAGGAAAATAATTATTAAAATATTCTGTGTAATGTAGCAGTATAATCAATTTATTGCAGATAAGTTTTAACAGCAAAATCTTACATGGACCGCCCCCCAAGGTCCATTTAGACCCCAGTTGAGAACCACTGCTCTAGCTCCTCTTTCACGGGCATATAGAAGCTAACTTCATGTTCAAAAAAGGAGTTCAAAGATTTGTCACTTTCCTCAGCATACCTTCCTAGATAATTCGTCGAGCAAAGAGGCACTGGTATTTGCAACATACTTTGTTCTTGCTTTATTTTCTTTGAGCTGGTTCAAGTCTGACCCACAATATTTTCACTCACTACTGCCACCACCACCACCAACAACAACAACAACGACAATAACGTGAGTTTACTACTTAGTACATTCGTGTACAAAGAAAAACTATAAACTATACTTCAATAATTGTAACCAATATTTTTTTCTTGGCGTGAAGTCATTATATATCATATTATGGCTCTAAGCCTTATTTGGTAAAATTTTCCCTCTTTTGCTCTTTTGCTTTACATAGAAATAAACTTTTTTCACATTTTCGAGATATTTTTATGACACTTGCGCGCGCACACGCACACTCACACAAAGAAATATTAAAATAGATAAATAGATAGAAAGACAAACAGTCAGACAGTCAGACAGACAGTCAGACAGACAGAAGACAGACAGACAGACAGACAGACAGACAGACAGACAGACAGATAGATAGATAGATAGATAGATAGATAGATAGATAGATAGATAGATAGATAGATAGATATAGATAGATAGATATGACTCTCTCTCTCTCCCTCTCTCTCTTTCACTATGTCTCTCTATCACTCTCTCTGTTTCTCTCTCCCTCTCTCTCTTTCTCTCAATAATTCATTGTTCATTAGTCGTACTCTCTCTTCTACTCCCTTCCTTTATCTTTCTTTCGCTCTCTTTTCTCACTAACGCTGACACTCTTTCTGTCTAACCCTCTCTCTTTCTTTCTATCAGTCTGTCTGTTTCTCCCTCTCTCTCGCTCTCTCTCTCTTTGTCTCTCTCTCTCTCTCTTTCTCTCTCTCTCTCTCTCATTCTAACTGTCTCACAGCCAGTGTGCATGTATTTGCATGTGTCTAACTATACCTCACTTGCCCACTCTCCTCACCCCTTCCTTCGTCTACTGATAAGAACCACCCCTTTAACACTAAGATAATGTCTGTTCATATACGCCTGTAGGGTAAGATATATTCAATCTGACCCCGCACTACTTGCAGACGATGTTTCTGATTATACCTGGGTGGGTCGATCGTAACATATTAAGAAGTGGCCCTTAAACATGGAGTGTGTGTGTGTGTGTGATGTAAGGGTTGCATGACGTACGGACGTATGTGATGTCACGCGGGTGACGTACGTGAGTGACATAAGGGAGGTGATGTAAGTGAATATGGAGCCAGAGGTGAATGTAAGGGGTTTGATATAGGATGATTGTATAAGGATGCGTGATGTAAAGGGGCAAATACAGGAGGTTTCATGGGGGTAGGGTGATGTAAGAAGGTGGCTGGTTGGAAAAAAAGAGTGGCTGCAAAAACACACACATACATTATGTATGTGTGTATGCATATGTATGTATGTATGTACGTAAACACACACGTATCAGAGGTGGTCTTTCGACAGCCATAGGCCTGTTTCCTCGGATTCTGTGACGTATGCATTCGCTTCTAGATTGGAAGCCAATCAGTCGCAAGGGTTACACATTTTTGCCAGCTGAGTGGACTGGGGCAACATGAAATGAAGTGTTTTGCTCCAAAACACAACGGACCGCCCAGTCCCTGAATCGAAATCACACTCTTACGATCTCGAGTTCACAGCTTAACCACTAAGCTATACACCTCCACACACACAAACACACACACACAGATATATATATATATATCTTTTATTCTTTTATTTGTTTCAGTCATTTGACTTGGACCATACTAGAGCAACGCCTTTAGTCGAACGAATCGACCCCAGGACTTATTCTTTGTAAGCCTAGTACTTATTCTATCGGTCTCTTTTGCCGAACCTTTAATTTACGGTACGTAAACACACCGACATCGCTTGTCAAGCGATGGGGAGGTGACAAACACAAACATACACACACATATATACCAATACACACACACACACATATATACGACGGGCTTCTTTCAGTTTCCGTCTACCAAATCCGCTCACAAGGTTTTGGTTTGGCCCAAGGCTGTAGTAGAAGGCACTTGCCCAAGGTGCCACGCAGTGGGACTGAACCCGGATCCATGTGTCTGGGTAGCAAGCTCCTTACCACACAGCCATGCCTGCGCCTATATATACATGTGTGTATGTGTGTGTGTGTGTGGTGTGTGTATTTATAAATGTATACAGATATATGTATCTCTCTCTCTCTCTCTCTCCTCTCTCTCATACACACATGGGGAAAGTATGTATGTATACACGCGCGTACACAAAAGACAAACTACAATTACTAATAGCGTAAAGAATTGTTAAATACCCCAATCCATACACGTACACATACCCGGATACTATCAGCACAACCGCCATTCTCTCGACCTTCACTCACACATGAACACATACCCTTTCACAAGTACTACCATCACTACCACCATCACCACCATTCAAAGCTCCATCACTTGCCAACGTCAATAATATCAGCAGACCACCATCGCCAACACCACTACCACCACAGTCACCACTTCTAATGCTTCAACCAATAAGAATTACAGGAGTCCCATCGGGGTGTCCAAATCAAAGATCGTCTGAGTCTGCTAAATTAAATCCTTGACATGATGAAATTTACTTCCCGTGTGTGTGTGTGTGTGTGTGTGTGTGTGTCTGTGTGTGTGTGTGTGTGTGTGTGTGTGTGTGTGTGTGTCACCGAAGACATACGGTCTCATCCACTGTCTGATGATGACACGATCTACACACACATACACACACACACGTGCATACACACGCGTACACGCTCATACATACACATGTAGCTACATATACCTACATACACATTCACACACGCATGCATACGCGCGCACACACACACATGCACTCACACGCACGAATGTGTATGAATATGCAAGTATATATATATATATATGTATGTATTCATGTATGTATGTATATAAGATATAGATATATATACATACATGTATTACATATACACACACATATCTACTATGTATACACACACATGTGTGTGTGTGTATATATATGTATGTATATTTATATGCGCGTGTGTGTGAGTACAATATATATATATATATATATAGTCTATATATATATATATAATATATATATACTATATCTATATACATATATATATCTATACCTACATTATGTATCTGTATAAACAACCCCATGTATGTACGTGCATGTATATACACACATATATTTTACGCATACATGCACCCAAACACACACACACACACACACACATGCCTCCCATACATGCATACCCAAACACTCTCACACCCGCCCAGACACACATTCTCACACACACGCACACACACCAAAACGCACATAGATACCTAAACTCGCTTACATTACACACACAAACTATTCGCCTATCGCTGAATCGGGGTGAAACAAGTGCATTCATTTCTGACAACTTTTTTTCTTTCTTATTTACTGCATGTGTTGCACATATATCTTAGCTTACTCAAACTAAACTACGACCGAAGCTCATTGCCGCTGCTACGTCTGTTTTTTCCTGCTGTTCGTATATGTTACAGTTTCTGTTGATTTTATTTTATTTAATTTATTTCGTTTTTGTTGTTGTTGATGTTGTTACTATTGCTGTTATTGGTGTTGGTGGTGGAGGTGGCGTAGATGAGTTGTCACAAAGGTAGTAGTGATAGTAGAAGTTGCAGAAATAGTAGCGACATCGGTTCTCGTGTTCATTCCAAAACTATATAAATGGTTTTTATTTTCCTAAGTTTTTTAATGGAGAAAATGTTAGAAAATGGTAACTTTAAAGTTTGTTTTTTTTCATTTTGATGCAAAAACGCAAAAAAGATAAATAAGTACGCAGACATATATTATTGGTTTTTTCCATTCTATTAAGCTGTTCTATTCTATCGTGTTTTGTTGTTTTTTCATCTTTTATTTGCTTTGTGATGATGGTATCTTTCTTATTTTATCTTTTATATTATAAAATGAACAGACCAGTGCTGAGTAGATAAAATATACAAAACGACTAGATGTGAAGTAGAAGCAGAAAGAATGTGTGTGTGTGAGAGAGAGGAGGGAGAGGGAGAGGGGGAGAGGGAGGGGAGAGAGAGAGTGTGTGTGTGTGTGTAGATATTGACCGGATATAAACAGTGTGCAGTTGTAGATTGGATAAGCAAATAATATATAGGTACTGGTTTCAAATTTTGGTACAAGGCCAGCAATTTTTTGATGGAGAGGCTAGTCGATTACACGGACCCCAGTGTTTAAATGGTACTTATTTTATCGACACCGAAAAGATAAAATGCGAAGTCGACCCCGGCGGAATTTGAACTCAGAACGTAAAGATGGACGAAATGCTGCTAAGCATTTTGCCCCGCGCAGTAACGATTCTACCAACTTGCCGACTTAGATAGTAAATAGATATTGACTGGAGGAATAGACAGGTGCATGTGTTGATAAGATAGAGAGTGTGTAGATGTTGACTAGATAAACCTGTCAGTGAACAGATGCTGACCAGATTGACAGTGTCTGGATTTTGACTCGACAGATAGAAAACGCGTGTAGATGTTGACTAGGCAGATAGTCAATGTGTGTAGACGTTTACCAGATAGATAAAGAGTATGTAAATATTGACAGTATGTAGACGCTAGTTAGAAATGTAGATTGTAGAAGTATTGACTGGAAACATAAAATTGTGTTGACTGGATAGATAAAAGTATGTAAATCTTGACTGAATAGATAGGATGTGTAGATATGAACTGGATAGATTGCTCGTGTGTAGATGGAGGCAATACTAATACCACAATACAAGACTACAATTAATAGACAACATCACAATAACAGACAACATCACAAATGCAAATCCGATAACGTAGAACTTCAATTCATAAACGGTCAAATTCTGGCGGTAAAAGTCTGCATAAACATAAGCCACCCACAATACAAAGAGCAATATAGAGGCCAAAATCACTCTAGATCCTGAAGATAAGACCGAGAGAGTCTAGAAGCGTTGATAAAGGTGAATTTGCAAACTTTTCTTGCTCAAAGTGAACCAGAAGGTTCTGATACGCAGATACAAGTAAACTTCAATGATTAAAAAAAAAAAAGATTTAATTAGAGCATAGTCGGGTTTTCAATATCTGTACACACACACATATGCGCACGCACATACACAAACCACACACACACACACCAGCACTCACAGACATATTCATCTCTTACACATATATACGTATTTATATGTATACGACCGCGCGTGTATATGTGCGACCGTGTGTGTGCTATGAGAATATGGTTCCTACGAAGTTCTCAGACAACGCGGATTTTTTTAAAAGTTTACTAAACTTATTTTGCTTGCATTCGTGTGTTTGTTTACCTTTTCGTTTTGGGGGAGTACATCGAGAACTTACTAACTCTAACATACATATAAACACATCCACACAAACGTAAAGAGTAATGTGTGAATATATGTATGTGTATGTATAGTATATATATATATATATATATATATATATATATACATACATATATATATATACATACATATAGATATATATAATATATATAATATATATATATTCTATATATATTATATATATATATATATGATATATATATATATATATATAATTTATATATATATGCTCTAATACACCACGAAGCTTTTGAACTTTTCGTAACTTATTTATACTTGCTAAACCTTTTTTTTTGTACTTTCTGCTTTTTCCCATTGTCGTTTCTACCCACTCTGGTTGTCCTCCCCCTGTGTGACCCTTCTGTCCGGCCTTCGCCATGATAGATCGCTAGCCACTGCACATTCTTTATCTTCTCTCCTTGTTTCTTTCTGTGTTCCTTTCTGTGGAAGAGCGTAGGCTCGAAACGTTAAACACTTTTTCACTTCCCGAGCATTATACTAATACATCTGTTTGTTATCTATTCCACCTGTCTTCGTCTTTTGTTGTTTTTTTCTTGTGAATTCCCCCCCCCATACATACATATATATATATATATATATATATATATATATATATATATATATATATATACGTGTGTATATTATATATATATACACGTACATACATACAAACACATACACGCATATACGCACGACCACACACCATGTATATACTCACACACACACACACACACAATATATATATTATATATATTACAAGATGCGATGGGTAAATTGTCGCTATTTTATATTTTCAATTTCGCACATGCGCATTGTTTGTTTTGATTTGGTCAACTACACAGTATAGTTTGTTTGTCTGTGTTTGTCCCTCAATCATCGCTTAACAACCGATGTTGTTGTGTTTACGTCCCTGTAACTTAGCATTTTGGCAAAAGAGACCGATAGAATAAGTAGTAGGCTTACAAAGAATAGGTCCTGGGGTCGATTAGTTCGACTAACGGCATTGCTCCGGCATGGTCGCACACGGGAAGTTAAATTCCATCATGTCAAGGAGGATTGTAGAAGCCTTTCTCTTTCCTGTCATATATGTGTGTGTATTCAAAAGTATTCACAAACACATTCGTGTGTATATATACATATATGTATATATATATATATACACACACACATACATACATACATACATACATACATACATACATACATACATACATACATACATACATACATAAATGCATACATTCGTGCGTTGCCTGTCTGTATATATATTCTCTGAATATATAGATAGATAGATAGATAGATAGATAGATAGATAGATAGATAGATAGATAGATAGATAGATAGATAGATAGATAGATAGATAGCATTTATCCCCTACAGTAATTTGCATAATTAAAATTAAAATGGGTTCAGAAAAAAAAACTCAGAGTGGCCACTGGCATGAATTTAAAGAACAAAAAATAATAGAAGTTTAATTAATAGCATACATGATATTTTCAAACATTTTATCGCCTGGTGCCAATTACAACCGACACCGAATGAAAAGCCAAGATAATCTCAAAAATCAATAATTCCCTTAATTGACGAACCATTAAAGAAAAGGCAGTTTGATTATTTGCAGACAAGTAGCGTGAATTTGAACAACAAAGACGAATATATCTTTTATCCTTTTTGCCTTTTAATCTTTTACTTGTTTCAGTCATTACATTGCGGCCATGCTGGAGCACCGCCTTGAAGAATGTTTGTCGAATGAATCGACCCCAGTACTTATTGTTGTTGAGGTTGTTGTTGTTGTTATTATTATTATTAAAGTGGCGAGCTGGCAAAATCGTTAAGCACGCAGGGCGAAATGCTTAGCGTTATTTTGTCCGTCTTTACGCTCTGAATTCAAATTCTGTCGACTTCGATTTTGCCTTTCTTCCTTTCGGGGTCGATAAATTAAGTACCAGTTAAATATTGGTACAATCCAAACAATCCGACCGTGACGCCTTGTCAGTTCCAGAGAATCCTTCATTCTTGAGATTTTGTCTCCGTTTTCATATGGGATCGGTTCCAATTTCCATTCAGGAAATTGATTTGCTTTCTTTCTCTGGAATCAAAGATGATTTCAATTAATCAAGAATTTTACTACATACGACATTTAAATGTGACGTTATTCGACTGCGTTGTTAAAATTCATACCATATATAGGCATACGCGAGCACGCACGTACGTACACACTCACGCACACACACACACACTCACACACACACACATTCACTCACACACACACTTTATAAACATTGTTTTAAGCATCTGTTTGTCAAAACAACACAGTGGTGCCAATGAACTTAACCCAATGAAGTTGTTGTAAAGACATTTAATTTACGACACACCCTAACAAGGATCGCACCAAGTTCATAATTACACAGCAAGGTCACAGCTAACTGGCTCTCTGCCTTCATTTATGTTATTTCTCTTTTACGTCTTTATAGATATTTCAACTTTGTCCTTTGTCCCTCTCTGTTGTTTCTCAACATTTTTCATTCAGCAGTGTATTTTTATAACAGTTTTTTTATTGTTGATATTATTTTGTTTTTTATTATTTTTTCTTACCATACATTGCCGTTTATAGTATGACACGCCTCGTTTTCAAAACATATTTTAGGATTGGCTGAATCGTTAGAGCTTTTCAGTTTTTGATGATGGCTCTTTATGTCCTGAGTTCGCATTCCAGCGAGGTCACCGTTGTTTTGAAGTCGATTTATCGACTGCAGCCTATGTAATTAACAGTACCCCGACCCTCAGAATATAAGACATTGTGCCTATTTTAGAAATACAACCCGCTCATTTCTTTAGACTTCTTTTCTTGTTTTCTTTCTTTTCCCCTTTTTTTATTTTTTATTTTTGATTTAAGTGTATAGTTTAACTAATTCAATGAAAAACCAAACCCGGGCCCACAATTACATTTGAGGAACCTGGAAAGTGAACGAGTAATTCTCTACCCTATAGTTTCAAAACACGATAAAAAAAAAAAACTAGCAGAAATTTTTATATTGAAAACATAGTTGACGAAAATTATTGTACATCCGGACTGGGAGAGACAACCGGTGTTGCTTTGTTTGCGTTACCGCAACACTAGCAGTTCGACAAAAGAGATCGAAAGAATAAGAACCAAAATTAAAAGATAGATACTGGAGTCGATTTGTTCGACTAAACCGTTCAAGTTGATGCTCCAGCATGACCGCAGTCCAACAAGTAAAAGATGAATTCTTGTTCTTTGATACTTTTTGACGAATTAACTCTATAAGTACCGAGTAGTCATTTATAACCGCTTTGGCTTTTACTTTGTAATTTCTACGACTCTGTTGAATATGCAATCATGAACATCATTTTATGTTTGTGTGTATATATATATATATATATATTGTACGCAAATAAATGCTAAAAGACTGTATTTTCATATCCTTTATTCACGGGATTAGCTTATATTTAAAATAAATTCTATTAAATAAAGATTCTCAATGCCAGTCAAAAATGAACGCTATGGTACTTGTAGGAAGTAAGAAATGTTGGTACTTCTAGTGTTAAAGCAGAAGGTACTGTATTCACGTTTCTGTGAGGTACTTCCTTGATTGGTAAGGAAAAGAAGAAGAATCCACAACTCACCTGGAACATTCCTTCTGATAGGCTTCCGTACTGTTTCCGTCCACCCAATTTCTATCAACAGACTTAAGAAAACTCAAATTTATGATAGCGGACAGTCCCTCGACCCTTTGCCTCTTCTGTGTATCACGTGATACACGGGACATATTTCCATGCATTTTATATGATACTCATTCCTAATTTTTTCTTTCAACCACCGAAGTACCTCAGGACTCGTGATAGGAAAGCTATATGAAGGGATGCTGAAAAGTTCCTGGCTTTAAGGGTATCGCTAAAGGCCTGGTTGGCAGCCCAACTTTCCGAGTTCTTTTACAGTATTTAGAAAAACTGAAGGACCGCTACGATAAGTGTGTGAATCTGTGAGGGGAATATGTTGAATAAAATCATAAATATCTGATCCTCCTGTATTTTCTTTTAACCAAAGCCAGGAACGTTTCAGTACCCACTCGTATATTAACTCAGAACGTATGAAACAAGGCGAATTAAAAGTCTGAACACGAATATGTACGGTTAGAGCTAGCTGATGAAAATGTTTTGGTTAGGTAAGGAGTTAAAGTATTACGTAGTGGAATCCGACTGGATTAGAACCATGTGACTGCGAAGCGAATTTCTTAACTACACAGTTATGTCTACATCCACAATGCTTTACTTTGTGCATGTTATTCATATTACTCTAAAACAACGACTTTTGGTGAATTCACCTATCATTATTAATGGCCTATAAAAACTACATTGGTACTAAGCGATAACCGTATAGTGTACGAAAATATACGTTGTCCAGTGTTTGTTTGAATTATTTTAATCAATTTAATCATTTATTAAATAATAATCTACTTTCATTGAGAATCTAAACTGCAAGTCTATTAAAAACACATACCTTACATTTCAAATTATCCGATAATGAGGTACAGTAAACTACTCAACGCATGCGCTGTAATGCATATTTCAATGGACTAATTTCAGTGTCTCTGGATAGCCATAAGCTAATAAATTCTTTGTGAACAGGAGGTGAGTATTCTTTTTCTAACAAAAGCCTCACAAGACTAGAAACTAGCTACAGTGATCCTTTTTTTCTATCCACGAAGTAATAAAAACACGAAAAGTAAACTCTGTTTACTTTTCAAGACATTGCTACACTATATATTAAAAAGGCATACATACATTTTTAATATATATAGGCAAGGTAGGAAAACTGATGACGTTTATTGATGTAGAAACACGTTTCCAAAGCTGTGCACGTGACTTTTTCTTAATGGCGTAGCATATCAATTTCTGAAAATCTTTGATGTTATCTTTTCCTCTCATATGAATAGATCAAGAATTTGCCTTTTATGATGATTGACATACCTGTATTCGTCAATATTTGTGTATGCAACACACACACACACACACACACACACACACACACACACACACACACACACACACACACACACACACACACACACACACACACACACACACACAATAAACTATTGCTTTCTGTTTAGTATAAATTCTCTAAAGCCTTAAATGTATTTATTTTT
>NC_043001.1:46307995-46315495 GCF_006345805.1 Octopus sinensis | reverse complement strand
TTGTATTGGTTACTTACCTTTTCGTTATGCATTCTTTCTTTTAAGTGTTCTGTTTCGATTTCTAGTACTTTTAGTTCTGAGATAGTATCTTCTGAATTGCTTGATGTGTGTGGTGGTATTCAAATTTAGGCTGCGATCCGGACTACTTTCTCTATGTTCTATGCAATTATATTATGAAGTTCCATTCTGAGATGGTATGTGGCTGTAAAATATGCATGTAATATAGAAACATATTCCTCTCGTGTTCATTTCTGTTTTATCACATTACTTGTGATTCAAGTCTTGTCCTTTATTTAGATTGTCAGCATTTTCATTGGGTACCAGTCTACTTGTTTCTGGTGATGTCAAGAACGCATTCCTCTCTTAATCTAAAGCTGAATGATACGTTATCTTAATATGTATTGTTTAACATTTCTTGTGTTGGAGACAGAAATGGTCCGGTGTTGATGTGAATCGTGCTCCTATAGTTTGTTTAGGCGTGGTATCAGATCTCCGGTTACTATAAACATTATTATTATTACTATTATTATTATTATTATTATTATTATTATTATTATTATTATTATTATTATTATTATTATTATTGAGTAAGAGAGCAGGGTATGTCATCAAAGTGCCACTGGGGCAAAATATACGAAGCCCAGTATGCCCATCATGACCACCCGTCTGATAAGGGTACACCAGGTACATGCATCACAACCATATGTGCGTGACATAATCTCATAGCAAAATAAACAGCGCATGATCTTGCAGGTGGGGCCCAGTTAGAATTTTCTTCAAGTCGAGTAACCAATCCCGCTCAAAAGTCCTTGAATAAGGGTTGTTTAAGGATGTTGAACAAAACACACCATGTTTCCAGAGGTGAATTATCCAAACCTCAAAGAATTCCTCTCAACACATAGCTATGATGCTCCCCACTACTTCTGCTCGTGATCAGAGATGCACATATCGTCAGCCACTTAGGGACATGCTCAACTAGTTATGGTCAAGCAACTGAAAGCAAATTTGTGGTATTGAGCAGAATATTTGCTGTAGCCCATCTTTTATACCAACACAAAACAATGTACATGATAATATTTCCAATCAGTGAAGATCAGAAGCCATGAGAGCCACTGCCTGGTACTGCATCAGGAAATTTATTATAATGATAATAATAATCATAATTATTTTGCTGGGTAGGGTGGAAAATGTCAGCTGTCCACAGCCAGCAGACTAAGTTGACACTTGTTTGCTGGTCATGCTCCAAGAACCCCATGGAAAACTTTAGCAGTTCCAAGCAATGATAAATTTTGTAGGTGTTCTATCTTTATATTTGTACTAATCTCTTTGAGTCACGCTGGTAGTTGAGGGCTGATACTTCCATGCACGCCAATTACTATTGGTATCACGTCCATTTTCTTCATTGCCCACAATCTACGTATTTCCCACTTCAATTCATCATCATCATCATGTAATTATCATTATTATTATTAGTTACTATATTTTTCCCGCCATTTTTCAAATATACTATGCAGTATCTGTTATAATTATTGTTTCAAATGTTGGCATAAAACGAACAATTTTGGTGGGACAGGGTTTGTAGATTACATCAAGCCCAGTACTTGAGTAATAGATAAAAGACAAAGTCGACCTTGGTGGGATTTGATCTTAGAACGTAAGGAGCCGGAAGTAATTCCTCGAAGCATTTTGTCCGACGCGCTAAACTTTTTGACAGCTCGCCGCCTTCCACTAACTGTATTAAGACAACAACTTACATATGTTGCTAATTAAGTAAAAGAGAACTTAATTGACGTAGAACCAGAAAATCAAAGTGACCGAACATGGCGTATTTGACGTAAGGGATGTTACGATAGCGAAACAACGCTTAGTGTTTTGATACATGATATTTTGGATGGTTTTTTTATGTTTGTCTTGATTTACAACATACGATCTTAATCTGTGATGCATAGACTCCCTGCGAGTCTGTGGCTTGATCTCAGTGAGATTTGTGAATTTGGATAAGTAACAAAAACTAAAAAATAAATTACAACTTTAACTTGTCTACGTTCTGAAAGAAACCAAGATTCTTATTTAATAATAAATGCAGGAAACGAAATATTTTGTGCTCTCCGTATTCGCCCAACTCTTTGTTGCTTGTTAACTCACTAAAACTATCAAACCCTGTGAACTTCAAATTATAACAGCATTCGTTTTTATTAAATGCATTTTTCTATCCTAAAAAGAAAATTTTTCCATGTTTGCACGGTGTATAATTTATAAGTTTCCATTACAAAGATTCTTTTGTACTTAAATAGCTGTACAATCACTAACTATGCATTATTTAGTGGGAATTACATCGTAGTTTGAAGAAGACGTGGTTTCTCTCATGTTCACAGTTTCACCCTTTATTTATAAGCAAGCTTTACGTCAACGTGTTTTACTTTGTTTAATTGTTTATATATGCCTTCACCTGCTTCACTCCTAGATCAAACAATGAATTTGATTTAATCTAATTGTATAACTCGTATAACTTATGTTATTTACTAAAGAAAAGTTTTCGCCATTCAATTGAATTGAAATCAAAGCTTATGCATATATGCATGCGCATACATTTCCATGATGTGTGTATGTGTAAATATTATACATACATGTATAATATATACACGTACACGCATCATACAAACGCATTCATAAATTAGGCAGGTACATACAAATACAATCCATGCTCCTATGTCGTCTCCCGATCTGTTAGAAATATCAACCAAAATTTCATTCATATCATATCCTATCATCTTAGAAAAGAAGGTCAGACTAGATAATAGAGTTCTAAGTGCACCATGTTACAGCAAGTAGAGTAACTAATGATGTTTGACGGTGAGGGGCTAAGGGTGGAAATCCGCCTCGTGTGACGTTTTCATGGGGTCAACGCTTTAGAGTCTACTATACAAGTTTGTGTAAGCTTTGGGTCCCGTAGGTGGGCAGCAGACTCGAGTGCCGCCCCGGGTGTTGCACACTCTCGTTACGCCACTGTACACATTTTTCCTCAGTTGCGGCACTTTCTGTCTCTTTCTCACTATTTGCCATAGTAAAAATGGTTCAAAATTTCAAACCTCACTCTCCTTAGTTTCTCGAACTCATTTAAGAACTCTCCAGTTTTGGCTGTGTTGAGCGAGGAATGAGGCAAAACTACCTCTGGAAGAACGTAACGTTCCCAGCATGATCTGGTGTTGCTATTCGTATTGAACGCTATGTGTGTGTGTGTGTGTGTGTGTGTGTGTGTGTGTGTGTGTGTGTGTGTGTGTGTGTGTGTGTGTGTGTGTGTGTGTGTGTGTGTAGTGTATATAAAGGGATTAGCTCATAACACGTGTGTTTGAAAAACTTAACAGCGAAAGCGCTCACATACAATTCAAAAACTTCCACCCAAAAGGTTCGTGTCATTCTGTTTCTTGCGTTTTTTAAAAGATGTTCTAAGAAAATCTGCCTTCAAGTAATGTGACTGTAACAAGTATTTTTGCAAAAACTTGTGTGTGTGTGTGTGTGTATGTACATATGTATATATACATATACACACACACATATTTATATATTTATACGTATATATACACATACATATACACACATATTTATATATTTACGCATTTATATATATATATGCACATACGCATATGTTTGTATATATGTAAATATAAATATATATATCTAAATATATGTAAACATATACATGTGTGTATTCATACTTATGTACATACATACACACACAAACACACACACACACATATACATACATGTACTTGTACTTATATGTTGTTTTTACATACACACACACATATTTGTATTTATGAATATATACAGAAACGCACTCGTTTGCACGCACACACAGAGACATGTACGCACACTCACACGTCATACGAGCACACATTCACAACACAAACACACACTCATAACATAAACACATACAGCACATATACACACATACAACGCAAACCCAAACATATATAAACAGATAGATACAATGGTATTTCCGTCTTCCGCTATGCAGAAGCTCTCTATGAATATCACATTTATTGATATGGTGCCTCCAGTGGCGAGACTGCAGTCTCTCGTTTCCGGTTGGCACGGAACAATGAAGATCCTGTGTACGATTTTACAAGTTCACCCAGTTCTTACTGATATACATTTTTTTCCCTCTACAAATAAACTTCTTGTCCTCACATATGAATTGTTGTTTTTACAGTTATTTATTTATATATATTTTTTCCTTTTATGACGGTGCTGTAAATATATATGCTTGAGGGGAAAAAAACAAGAGATTTCTCGTGTTTTGTAGCCGTTCATAGAAGTCTTATTTCTCTTCTACAACACTCTAACATTATTAGAGTAAAAGCTGAAATGTATGGAAACTGGTGATGGTCTGCGCCAGCAACAATTAGACAATAGAGGAGAGTTCTAGAAGAGGGCAATAAGTCCATCACCCCTTCACTGCAATTGAATCTAATGGTTTTTTGGGGTTTTTTTGTAAAATAAAAGTGAAGTTTTTATATAATCTGACTCAGCCATCAACAGCTCACTAAAACAGGGGGATTTTAAGCGCTCATATGATTTTAAAAAGATTAGCAATATTTCCTTCCAATCATAGTCTACCATCTTTAAAAACATGGTAGTCACGACAGAAATATTCATAGGTCTGCTAAGTCAGGGCTGACCTGAGATCAAACTACAAGATCAATACTCTTAAAATCGATACTACAACCACCGGTTACGTTGTAAGTGCAAGTATGGTTATGTGGTTATGAATCTTGCTTCGTGACCAAGGGATCTCTGTTTCAATCGTACGGTGTAGCCCCTTCAGAAACATCTCCTGCCATGGTCCCAGACTGACCATTTTCTTGTGAGTGAATTTGGTAACATCATCGACATGCCCTCTACATCACTACTATCGATTGCATATTTCTGCGTTGCTGCTTTATTTCTGAGCAATCCTGATCGAACGGATCTGTGATTACAATGCAGCCTGACCCCAACTACTTACACTCTAGTACGCACTGACATCGAGTACTTACAATACTTTCCATAGGTACAGTATGCAGAGGTATGGATCCTGCTAAGATTTCGTGCCCTAGATGTATACACAACAAGACCATAGGATCTTCAGTGGTGTCTTGACGACACAATAAGTTGTGAAACATAACATTTACCTTAAAAAATACAAACTGCATTTAATAGGCCGAGTAGGACTAAAGTAAACTTTCTGAGAAAAACAGGTCATCTATAGAAGTTGAATGTTTCTGTATGATTCTTATGTTTTATACATCCTATTGACAAAGCATGGAATAAACCAGTGTTCTAGTTTTTCGATCCGGATAACGATATTTCAGCCATCACTTTCATCACAGGATCTGTGATACGGTCCGACATACTTTTGCTTACTCCGGCATGTCCGAAGTAGGTAAACCACTAGCACGTCAGGAGTGGGGGCGGGGCGATGATTCTAAACGTCCTCTCAGACACGTCACAGACAGACGTCTAATTTGGCGCGTCACAGAAAGTCATCTGCTCTGTTACATCAGGACTTCACACCTGATGAGGTTCGCTAAATGATGTCTTCTCGCACGCTGCAAACTGAATGCTCTGGTATGTCAAAGACAGACGTCTGCTCTATCACGTTAAAGACATGACGGCTGTTCCAGTACGACAGTAGGTGGAGACAACTGTTCCAGTATGTCAGGGGCAAACGGCGTTTCTGGCACATCAGGAACCGATATGTACTTTAGTACATTACTCATCAGAAGTAGAAGAAGTAATAAGAAGGATTGTAAAACATCTTAATCAAACGCTTTTATCATTACTATTATAGTGTTGAGGCGACAATCAATTATTTTAAATGATTCTCAATTGCACTTTTCTATTTTCCTTTTTTAAAAGCAGTTATTGCCACGTTTTTTTCATAAGATTTGTGGCATTTTTGCTTATCTATGCCTTTTTATTTTACTTCATTTTTAATGCTCTTTATTTTCTTAATTACATTCCTATTGAAGCACGCTTATGGTTAATGTTTTAAACATATTTTGATATATCTTTATATATAAAAGTGAGGTTGTGTGCTGTCTGTCTCCTACGATTTAGATACCTAACTACTCCCACATTTTGCGGTGCAGTTTAACCAAAACCGGGTATCTTATAGTCGTGATTCATATCGAGCCCTTCTGGGTATTAGCGCGCGTCTACGATGAGTCTACGATTAAAAAAATTTACCATCAATTTTTCCCATTTTTAATGCTTTTTGGCATATATTCATATATAAGGAAGTAACTCTCTAAAAATTTATTATTATCTCAGAACGTAAAAAGCTACAGTAACACCCCCCTTTGTGGTTAGCCATATTGAGATGGCTATTATACTTTACATCTCTAAAACTGCTTATATAATTATTTCCCTTACAAACCCGAGCAACGCCGGGCGATACTGCTAGTAAACTAAAAAGTGATTCTTTCAGATACTATTTGCCAGCTGTCTTTGTACAGAAAGCCCTAAATACAGTAAATCTTTGGCATGTCATTTCATAAATTCTTCGAATTTATTCGACTGGTCATCTCCATTAGGGAGAGTATTTGAATATGCGAACGTATGATGATTATTGTAAAAAAAACTTTTGAATTCTTTTAAATAGGGAATACCGCTAAGGTACGAGAACATAAATACACCAGCACTGGTGGAGGGAGGGAGACAACACAGACACTCACACACACACATACACACACGCTCGCTCGTGCGCACACATACAGAAACTGAAAGAAGCTCGTCATGTATATATATATATATACAGCAAAAATTTAGATTCAGGTGAATATGGTACTTAAGTTGAGGCACCAGAATTTAGTACGGTATTATCCATTCCACTTTCAAAGTAAGGTGATTAAAATCAAAATAAGCCAAAAAGGATATCCAGAGTAATGCAGTACGATCGTTCATGCAACTCCATTTAATTAAACAATGCAATCATTACATCAATTTAAAATGCATGCAATCTTCAGCTGCACAAAGACATGGAATTTAATTAAATTAGAACAGATGGACATATTAGTATAATTATACCTAAAATCTCCAAGAAGTTAAGGAGATAGACAAAGAACATGTTATCCCAACTCTAGTTTAGAAGTCTAAACTGACTTCTAAGGTATCAGTCATAAGGTATCAGTTGATCTGAAACAGTAGTAAAAAACATATTGGTACCAAGATGGTACGCAGTGGGATTGAACCCGGTATTTGACTATTGCAACGAGAACATCTAAATTTCATGGCAATGCTTTCGATGTCCTTGTTTATATGATATATGTAAGTTTACACTCAAATAGATTACACTGCCCTCGTCACTCCACCGATTAATCACAGAGTAACCTGCACATATGTGTGTGTGTATTTGCACACACTCACACATACATACATACATACATACATACATACATACATACATACATACATACATACATACATACATACATACATACACCCGAAGGTTTTCTC
>NC_043001.1:46302165-46307895 GCF_006345805.1 Octopus sinensis | reverse complement strand
ATACATACATATATACATACATACATACATACATACATACATACATACATACATACATACATACATACATACATATATACATACATACATACTTACATACATACATAAGTCAAACTAATCCGTGTTTTCCAAATACACAAAACCAGTCGTAGAGTTAAAATTTGCAAAACGTTCCAGACATCCTCCACGTGAGTTTCTCCGTGTTAAACATGTGAAAATCATGTAAAATACTCGAGGGACTCTCATGTGAAGTTCTTCCGCCAGACATTCTTTTCTTTTCTCTTCTTTTATTCTTTTATTTGTTTCAGTCATTTGACTGCGGCCATGCTGGAGCACCGCCTTTAGTCGAACAAATCAACCTCGGAACTTATTCTTATTAAGCCTAGTACTTATTTTATCGGTCTCTTTTTGCCGAACCGCTATGTTACGGGGACGTAAACACACCAGCATCGTTTGTCAAGTGATGGTGGGGGGACAAACACAGACATACAACAATACACACACACACATGTATATATATACGACGGGCTTCTTTCAGTTTCCGTCTACCAAATCCACTCACAAGACTTTGGTCGACCCGAGGCTATAGTAGAAGACACTTGCCCAACGTGCCACGCAGTGGGACTGAACCCGGAAACATGTGGTTCGTAAGCAAGCTACTTACCACACAGCCACTCCTGCGCCTGTATACATATCCTTATATACATAAGTATGAACACAGAAAGACTTGCATACTAAAGTGTAAAACGTGTGAGACGAATACCCAGCATGCAAATGCAAATCTCCCATGAGCACAACCACATTATTACATACGTATCAGCCGATTCAGATGACCTCTTTTCCCCTGGCATTCCGTCAGTTACGACGACGATAATCCGATGATTCGAGTTGATCCAATCAACGGAACAACCTGCTCCTGAAATTAACCTGCAAGTGGCTGAGTACTCCACAGGCACGCGTACCCTTAACGTTGCTTTCAGGCAGATTCAGCGTGACGCAGAATGTGACAAGGCTGGCCCTTTTGAATTACAGGTACTACTCATTTTTATCAGCTGAGTGAATTCAAGCAACGTGAACTAAAGTGTCTTGCTCAAGGACACAACGCACCGCCGGAAATCGAACTCACGACCTTACAATCGTGAGCCGAATACCCTAACCATTAAACCACGCGTCTTCATACTAAGTCCCATACCTGTCTTAACTGAAACAAAAGAGCCTTGCCACTTCCTAGTGGCCAGCTTGAATTCTCCAAATGAAACAAAAAAAAAACTTAAGGAGTGGCTGTGTGGTAAGTAGCTTGCTAACCAACCACATGGTTCCGGGTTCAGTCCCACTGCGTGGCATCTTGGGCAAGTGTCTTCTGCTATAGCCCCGGGCCGACCAATGCCTTGTGAGTGGATTTGGTAGACGGAAACTGAAAGAAGCCTGTCGTATATATGTATATATATATATATAAGTGTGTGTGTATATGTTTGTGTGTCTGTGTTTGTCCCCCTAGCATTGCTTGACAACCGATGCTGGTATGTTTACGTCCCCGTCACTTAGCGGTTCGGCAAAAGAGACCGATAGAATAAGTACTAAAGGCGGTGCTCCAGCATGGCCGCAGTCAAATGACTGAAACAAGTAAAAGAGAAAAGAGAAAGAGAAATCTCAAATAAACCCATAAAAGTTTCCAGACATTCAAGTTTATAAAAATTATTTCATACATTCACACACATGCGCATGTATTTCGACTTATTTATATAAATTACATGACTGCGGAACGGAAACATAGTTCGTCATAGCTTAATTAATATAAGATACAAATTAAACATGTGTCTGACTGTCTGTGTGTGTTTATACAAATATGGAGAAATGCAACAAAATCTTCCGATGGGGATTGTGCTGGTATCTTTACTTAAAAGGAAAACGTCAATAAAATATATGACAAAACCAATATCTATTGAATCCACAGCATAATAAGGCGTTTTAAATTGCTATTTCACTTAGAAACAAGTAGGAATTTCTGAAAGAATATGGCGAATCATGCGTCATTCGGATTGTTGCGACACCGAATTTCAAAACGTAATTTTTAAAAAAATGGTGTCCCACGTATATATATAATATATATATATATATATATATATATACTATATATATTATATAAAATCCGTTCTGTCTGTCTATGTATGTGTCTTCTAGGATCTCAGGTATCTTCCATCCGATTGCGCTCAAATTTGATATGTAGATACCGATGGTATCAGGGTGTGTATAAGTCTTGAAAAATTTACAAAAATCGATTCCAGGTGAGAATGCGATCGATAAAGCCGTGGGATCGTGCATTTGTACGCGCAAGTATATCAGCTGTTGCAATCGATACTACGCATACGCGAGAAAAGTGCACGTGCAGTTTGCGCAAAAAAAGCCGGCTGGCTTGAAATAATGCCACAAAATACAGTATATTTAAGAGACCAAAAAAGTAAGATGCAAAAGAGATATTTTCTTCAAACTTGGCATGAAGGAAGGAAAGATTATTTGGTTTCTCAAGAAGTATTGTTTTTCTTTTGCCTTAACTTCGTTTAACAAAACCAAACATTTTATTGAATTAAGGCATGCTTAATTATTCTTTAAGAAAAAAAAAACACTGATTTCTTTTTATTCAGCAGATATGATTCAGCACCGTCCATTGGACGGGGGGCGTTTTGCTCGTAAATATATATATTATATAATATATATATATATATATATATATATATATATATATAATATATATTATATTATTTACTTATATATAAAAAAAATACAAAATGGGACAAGAACGCAAAACATTCAAATAGACGATACAAAAAACGGACGAGTCATTCGAAGCCTCTAATCTTCAGTCAAGAACCGGATCATCCTCGCAATTTCGGCTGATTAATCTTGATATATATATATTGTAACTCAATGAGCTGAATGTATGCTTGTGACAGTACAGAAATACATGAATCAGTTCGTGTGTTTGTGCACAAATTGATTTATGTGAGTATTACTGTTTTGCGTGTTTTTGTTCTCGGAAACTGCGTCATTTCAAGAAAAGCGTAGATACAAATTGCAGATTGTCTACATGTATGTATGTATATATGTATTTATGTGTATATGTGTGTTTGCGCGCGTTTTGCTTCTCAACACTTATGTACATATTTCTGTATGCATATGTGTGAGTAGTACGTAATACTGTGCATGTGTGTGTGTGTGTTGTGAATAGAATATTATCTGTATATTTACTCCTGTAAAAACTATGTTATTTTGTGTCTTCTCTGCGAATGCACAACTTAATCACAAATATACGTAAAGACTTATCTTCATATTTATATGCGTGTCTTCACGAAAACACACACAAAACCCCAAAATCTATGCATATATGAATATATATACTTATATGTGTGTGTCCGAGTGTATATGTGTGTGTATACGTATAGATATAAAAGTGTATGAAAGCTACAAGTACGAATAAACGATAGCATTTGCTAACATACATTTGCAGATATATTTAAGCGTTAGTGCAATATCTATTAATACATTCATATACAAACCTACATGCATGCTTACATACATACATACATACATACATACATACATACATACATACATACATACATACATACATACATACATACATACATACATACATACATAAGAATCAACGCATATGCTGGACTTCGATAACCTTCTCAGTAGGTCTAGCATATAGATAAAAATTGTACGGGCACTTTTAATTCAGACAGACACACTATTTAACCGACGAATTTTTTCGAGCTTTCCATAACACTGTTTGAAATGAGCATCAGGGTCAGACGGGCTAAAAGGTTATCAAATGCCATTACTCTTCTCATTAAAAAAAAAAAATTGAAGTCAAATTGCCCAGCTAAATTTTACCGCCCAATAGACTGCCAGAGTACCATATAGAAGACATACCGACAGCGAACATTTCACCTCGAAAGCTGTCTCAATACAGTATGAGAGGGAAGAAAGCCTCACTAAATATCTTCTACATAACACATCGATTGACAACTGTAGGCTATGTAGAGACATAACCGACGGACACTCCGTCTGTTACGACGACGAAGGTTCGAGTTGATCCGATCAACGGAACACCCTGCTCGTGAAATTAACGCTCAAGTGGCTGAGCACTCCACAGACACGCGTACCCTTAACATAGTTCTCAGGGATATTCGGGATGAGACGGGGTATGACAAGGCTGGCCTTTTGAAATACAGGTACTACTCATTTTTTTCCACCTGAGTGGACGGGAGCAACGTGAAATAAAGAGACCTGCTCAAGGAACACAACGCAACGCCGGAAATTGAACATGCGACCTTACGATTGTGAGCCGAATACCCTAAGCACTAAGCCACGCGCTTTCGTTTATGTCGAGACATAAACGAAAACATTAACCTCACAATAAGTAAATGTGAGAGATATTACCATCTCATGATAGTCAGTACAATCAATCTACAACAGAGTGGGAAAGTATATTTTTTTCCTAATCCAGCAACAAGGTCAGCCAATCTTTGAAGGAAGGGAGTAAGTCGATACCATCGTCTCTAGAGAAATGAAATACAAAGTTGATGTAAGCGAGTATTGAACTCAGAAGATAACAGATCGGAGTAAATACTGCAAAACATTTGTTTCTCAACGCTCTAACATTTCTGTCCACTCGCCGCCTTGTGAGAAAGGGCAAAATCACATAAAAACAAACACTACTAATATATATATATATATATATATATATAGTAGTGTTATATATATATATATATATATATTATATATGTATGTATGTATGTATGTATGTATGTATATATATACGACAGGCTTCTTCCAGTTTCCATCTACCAAATCCACTCACAAGCTCTGGTCAGTCCGAGGCTATAGTAGAAGATGTCCAAGGTGCCACGCAGTGGGACTGAACCCGGAACCATGTGGTTGGGAGCAAGCTTTTTTACCACCCAGCCACTCCTGCGCCTACATATATATATATATATATATATAATATATATATATAATATATATATATATATAATATATATATATATGGGTATGTTGTGTGTGTATGTATGTATGTGTTATATATGTATATATATATATATATATATCTATATATATATATAGATATATATATATATATACATGTATGTATATATACGTCTATATAAAATATATATGTATATACATACACACATACACGTGTATGTATGCATACATACACCTACATATATTATTTGTGAGCATGAGTGTCTGTGTGTCTATGTGTGCTTGCGTGCGTGCGTGCGTGCGTGTATTAGTTCGTTTGTCCGCCTCTCTATATTACACATACTTTCTTGTCACGTTTTGATGTTTCACTATGGCTGCCTCGAGCATCCATTTTATTTTTATAGTTTCTCGAATTAACGTCACCAAACCAGTCACCGTTGTTCTGTCGTCGATCTTCGGAGACGCTGAGACAGTCACGTTCATTCTTTTTGATAAATGTTAGGAAGATTTATAGATAGATAAGTGACAGTTAGGGAAGATAGATAAATACATATACATAATACGTATAAACACGAAGATTGAGGTGGGACGGAAGAGAGAGTACAGAGAAAGAAGAATGTATAGTTAAGCTTATTCATATATGTACATATATATATATATAGCCACGTCTATATTCCTTGCTTTTGATTTTGTAATCTAATAGATTAGATTTTCTTGCGCTTGTAAATTTTGCATTGA
>NC_043001.1:46279665-46292165 GCF_006345805.1 Octopus sinensis | reverse complement strand
CCCAGTAGAGTTATTATAAAAGGTTTGCTTTCTTGGCACGACCAGAATAATCAGAAAAATATTAGACAGTTGAAAAGAACAAGTAGCAAGGTGTAGTAGGCTGTAGACTGCAGGTAGCAAGCCCGCTACGCATGCAAGACTCCAGGAGTTCCAACAAAACCTAAGTTAATAATAATAATGATAATGATAATGATAATGATAATGATGATAATGATAATGATAATGATAATGATAATAATAATAATAATAATAATAATAATAATAATCCTTTTTACTATAAGCACAAGACCTGAAATTTTGTGGGGAGGGGACTAGTCGATTACATCGACCCCAGTGTTTCATTGGTACTTAATTTATTAACCCCGAAAGACAAAATCGACATCGGCGGAATTTGAACTCAGAATAATAATAATAGTAATAATAATGGCTGCAGAGTGTTAGTTTGAAAGCTGAAACAGAGGGATCCTGGCGGCACAAGATCAGAGTCTCCTCACCCGGAACTACACGATGAGGTAGACACAAAGTGTAGACTCTGAAATGACAAACTGGATTGTCTTGACCACATTGTTGCCAGTTGCTCAGTCCTTGCCCTACAGAATATAAGACCAAGCATGATCGAGTTGACCAATACTTGCACTGGAGCATATGCCGTCACTATAATATCCCGCACCCTAAGAACTGCTATGAACACCATCCAGTCACTGAAGGAGAGAATGTTATCATCCTATGGGATTATGGGATACAGACAGGCAATTAAATGATAACAGACCGGACATTATCATCAAAGGCCTAAGTAAAAAAACATGCCTGTTAATTGATATGACAATGCCTACTGATAGAAACATCTCAGCAAAGGAATTCGAAAAACTGTCGAAATATAAGGACCTTGAGATTGAGATATCCAGGACATAGCAATTAAAAACCAAAATCATCCCTGTTGTTGTAGGTGCCCTGGGAATGATCAAGAAAGGTACTGATAAATGTTTTGACCAGATCTCTGGGAAACCAACAAGCTATGAGACTCAAAAAAGTATGTTGACATCAACTACCCACATTCTCGGTAAGTTTCTCTCCATCTAATATATACATGTATTAGGTCTCTGCTAGAAACCGGGTCGGAAGACGAAATAAAATGCAAATCAATCGGGAAATAATAATAATAATAATAATAATGATAATGATAATGATAATAATAATAATAATAATAATAATAATGATAATAATAATGATAATAATAATAATGATAATGATAATGATAATAATAATAATAATAATAATAATAATAATAATAATAATAATAATTTTTCTGCAAGTATGAGATCATGGAGAACCACACTAACTTTGAACAGTGACAATGAATCTCTAAATGCTGGTGATGTAAAAATTTCATGTGGCATTTTCCAGGGTGACTCACTTTCACCACTCCTCTTCTGTTTAGCCTTAATACCTCTCTCAAAACTGCTCAATGACGCGCAGTACGGATATAAAATGTTTGATAAAAATATAAATCATCTCATTTACATGGATGATTTAAAGCTCTTTGCAAAAAATGACCAACAACTCAAGGGCTTACTAGCGATTGTCAAACAATTCAGTGATGACATCAGAATGCAATTTGGCCTCGATAAGTGTGCAAAAGCTACCTTTATCAAAGGAAAAATGACAGAAACATCTAACGTTAACCTTGACCAGGAGAATGTCATAAAAGAATTAGACCCAGCGGAGAACTACAAGTATCTAGGGGTAATTGAAGGAGACGGAATAAGGCATTCAGAGATGAAGGAAAGGATCAGGAGAGAATGTTATTGCAGAGTAAGAGCAATACTCAAGACAGAGCTGAATGCGAGAAACAGGATCGAAGCGATCAATGCATTAGCCATACCAGTCGTGACTTACAGTTTCAATATCGTTAACTGGTCAATTACTGAAATATGTAATCTTGACAGAAAAATACGAAAACTGTTGACAATGCATAGAATGCACCATCCTAAGGCAGATACAGAACGACTTTATCTGCCAAGAAAAGAGGGAGGCCGTGGACTTTTACAACTGGCAATAACAATGAAGATTGCTACAATTAGCCTAGACACCTACCTGAAAAACTCTGAGGACTGGATGTTAAAACTTGTCTCAAAACATGAAAACAAGAAAGCATCATACTCAGTAACAAAACAGGCAAAGGAATATCTAAGTGAATTCCGAATACAACAAATTTCGGAATTAGAGATAGACATACAAGAAACAGGCACAGAAAAAGCTAAGCGCATGAAAACCCGTGCTAAATCTGCGGCCTTAGATATTCTGAATGATAAATGGCAAGAAAAACCTCTCTATGGCAAATACCCAAAGAGAGCGAATAATGCAGATGTTGACAAAGCCCTGACCCATCAATGGCTAATGGCCTCTGGCTTAAAATCTGAAACAGAGGGGTTTATCATAGCAGCTCAAGATCAATGCCTACCAACAAGAAACTACCAACATATTAAAGATCAGCAGCAGTCCAACGCGTCGTGTATGCCAGCAATAAAATGAAACCATTGATCATGTGGTCTCCAAGTGCAGTCTTCTAGCGCCTACAGAGTATCTCAACAGGCACGATAGAGCTGCACAATATATTCACTGGGTAATCTGCAAAAACCTGGATTTGCCCCATGAAAAAAAAATGGTGGGAACACAAACCACCCCCAGTGCTTGAAAATGACCACATCTCACTCCTCTGGAACTTCACCATTCAAACTGATAGAAAGATAGATGCAAATAGGCCAGACATCATATTGAAAGACTTCAAACAAAGAACATGCCTCCTCATTGATATTACTGTCCCAATCGATATAAACATATCTGTCAAGACCTACCAAAAACTGAGCAAATATAAAGATCTTGAAATAGAAATCAGCAAAATGTGGAACATGAAGACTAAAACAGTACCTGTTGTCATAGGTGCCCTGGGAATGATAGCAAAAGGGGCTGATAGCTACCTAACTCAGATACCAGGAAACCCCAAAAATGGCAGAAATTCAAAAGATAGTGCTCATGGGAACTGCTCATATCCTACGCAAAATACTTTCTATGTAATCTCAAGGTTTAAAACAAACATTTTTTTTAGACATCCACCAGTACAACACAAAAAACAACCAAATATATGGCACACTAGGCATAACAACAATGTGAACTTCCAACCTGTTGTCTTTTGAGGTCTCCGGGTGAGACTTGGAGTCAACTTGTACAAATATAAAGCAAAAGTCAAACATGTAATAATAATAATAATAATAATAGTGTCATCATGTACATTGTTTTGTCTTGGTATAAAAGATGGGCTACGGCAAATATTCTGCTCAATGCCACAGATTTGCTTGTCAGTTGTTTGACCTTAACCAGTTAACCATGTCCCTTAGTGGCTGGCGATATGTGCATCTCTGATCATGAGCAGAAGTAGTGGGGGAGCATCATAGCCATGTGTTGAGTGTGATTCTTTGGGGTTTGAATAATTCACCTATGGAAACATGGGTGTTTCGTTCAACATCCATAAACAACCTTTATTCAGGGACCTTTTGAGCGTGGTAGGTTACTCGACCAGAAGAAAATTCTAACTGGGCCCCACCTATAAGGTCATGTGCTGTTTATCTTGATATGAGATCACCATGTTGCGCACATATGGTTTTGATGCATGCGCCAGACGGGTAGTCATGATGAGTATACTGGGCTTCGTCTATTTTACCCCAGTGTCACTTTGATGGCATGCACTGCTCTCACATAATAATAATAATAGCAATAAGGTAACGACCCCCTTTAGGTCATGAATGACCATGGGATTGCACCTAGAAAATTACCCTCCAGGCAAGGTTGTTTATAGAAGATCTGTAGTTATCCATGCATACCAGCCCCCCCCCTCTTCACCGATGTTATTCAAGGGAAAGGCAAAGGCTGATACAGCTTGGCACCAATGATGTTACAACTCATCTCTACAGCTAAGTGAACTGGAACAACGTGAAATAGTGTCTTGTTCATGAACACAACACACAGCCCGGTCCGGGAATCGAACTCACTACCTCAAGATTGTGAACCCGACGCCCTAACCACTGAGCTATGCAACTTCATAATAATAATATCAATGTATTATAAAAATAATAAATTAAAAATATAAATCATAAGAAATGGGTGAATTTAATCAAGGCAATATGGGAATTATAAGGGAAAACAGAGGATTGCAAAGTGTATAGCGACTGCAGGGAAGTAAAATAATGGTTAAAACAGAAGAGAGGAAATAGAGATAGGAAATTATCTGTAGTGCTATGTATACAATGACAGAGTGTAAGGTTACAAAATAGAGTATGTGATTGTTGAGTGCTGACCCATTTAATTAAGTGATGGTGTGATATTCCAGGGTTTTTTTGTTTGTTTTTTAGGAGGTTCTTACCGAAACACAGAAATTTTTTTTCCAAAAGTTGCCATTTGAAAAGTACCTCGTAAAAACATCTGAAATATCGCACCAGCGCATGGTTAAATGGATCGATCACAAACGCAACGAAAGAGATCGGATAAAAATGAGACGACCAGTATTAGCCTAGCTCTGCTGCTATGCAACGTAGCCTGTGGCTCGACAAAATATTAATATACAGGCTTGGCCAAAAGTCACCTGACAGTAAATCAAAACCATTTAATTCCAAGATTTTATTTTTAACAACTGAATGAATTTAATAAAAGCAAACTGAAGTCCTTCTTGAGCGACATCATTTTTCCAAATGGATAAATAAAATTGAATATTAAGTATTTATGGAATTTTGAATTACTGTCGGATGACTTTTGGCCAACCCTGTATAATATATTTATCTAAGGCTGGCAGAAACGTTAGCGTGCCGGGCGAAATGCTTAGCGGTATTTCGTCTGTCTTTACGTTCTGAGTTCAAATTCCACCGAGGTCGACTTTGCCTTTCATCCTTTCGGAGTCGATCTAATCGATGGGCCCCCTCCCCCAAAATTTCGGGCCTTGTGCCTAGAACAGAAAAGAATCGTTAGCACAACGGGCAAAATGCTTGGACGCATTTCTTCTGTCTGTACGTTCTGAGTTCAAATTCTGCCAAGGTCGACTTCGCATTTCATCCTTTTGGGGTCGATAAAGTAACCAGTTGTGCACTGGGGTCGATGTAATCAACTTAACACCTCTCCCGAAAACGCTAGATTTGACCCAAACTTTGAAACCAATGTAATATATGTATCTATGTGGATAGGGGGGCGTGTAACAATGTTTCTATTTTCAACAAGTGATTTATAACAACGTCATTCCTGCACGGAAACCTATTTTAGTCTTCCACTTACGCACTTCTTTTTTCCTTTTATAATTTGAAATGTAATGTACAGTATGCTTACTTTTTTTTTCATAACGTGTGACTTTAGCCTTACTGTGAAAAGTAAGCAAACTGGTTACACCACATCTCTTGCGCCAATGAGCCGAATGTGTTAAGAGCACATGGTAATCGTAAAAGGGTGATGTTATCCTCGTAAGACATGCACAACAGTGATTAGCATATTTTGCGTTCGAATCTGCCGGAACATGTTAAGAATAAGTATGCAAATCATCGTCTCAGACCTCGCTGTACACAGAACAAATACTGATTACAGGTGTGTGTGTGTGCGTATACACACATACATATATACGTGTGTGTGAATATATATATATATATAGGTAACTTTTTTGTCACTATAACATGGCTGTTCCGTAAAGAACTATGTTACTACATTTTAATCCCAAGAAAAGGTCTTTTCCACCTGGTTAACGACACAACCTCTGTCTGATATATTATGAGTAAGGCAGCAAATCCCCCACCCCACCCCGCCTAGCTTGGCAAGACTAGTGGATCATGGTTTCTGGGTCTTTACCCGTCACCGGTACTGGGGACCTGCCTGCTCTAGCATCGCTAGATGGCAGACAATTGTCCCTCCTCACAATATATAAAAAGACAGGCGGCAAAGTAGCTAGTTCTAAAATCTCTAAACTAGATATAAATAGTAACAATATTCGCATTATTTTGCCGCTATATAAGTGTGTGTGTGTGGTGTGTGTGTGTGTGTGTGTGTGTGTGTGTGTTGTGTGTGTGACCGCGTGTCTATCGTTGGCGATTTTTTCCCTCCGTCTTCCCTTCCTTGGATCTTTCCTTCTCCTATGTTTCTGACGAAGAACTCCGCTCGAAACGTTAAATCCTCCTTCTTTCCTTCCTTTCCTGAGCGTCCAATAACACTATACTTGTTCCACATCCTCTCGTTGTTGTGTTTTCTCTTTGTGTTTTCATGTTTGGATTAACTACGTATATATGTATATATATATATATATATATATTATATATATATATATATATATATATATATATATATTCATGCCTGTTTGTGTACCTACATATTGTTTTGTTTTATCTTGTAATACAAAAACGTGACGATGTTTAACACAATTTTATGATCAATGTGTGTAAATTTTGATAGCTGTTTGTCAAAATTGAGATACACAAGATTATAAATTTGTTCTTTGGTTTCGTTTAATCGAACTTTTTGGCGATTGTACACATCATCAGACTGAGAAAAGATGAATGATCATGACAGAATGGTTTTTCAATTGCGTACCTGTATCAACATATTAGTTTCTTGGCTTCTGACGTATATTCCTATTCATCACGCGACAGATGGTCCCGTTTTAAAATTCAAGGGATCTGGATACATATGAAATTTCAAACACAACAGCCTGTTGCATAATGAATCACAAATCAATGTAATTTAAATCATTCAGTCAACATCATTTATTATTTCTCGAACTGTATAGTCGACCAAAAGACTCGTAGTAGGAAAAATACCTCAGATTATTTACATGGTTACATGGTTATGAAAATTGCCTTTCAAACATACGGTTACGTGTTCGATTCCACCGTGCAAGAATTTTTTTTTTTTGGCAGTGATTTCTGCAATACTCTCGTATTGATCAGCACCTGAAGTGGAATTTGGAAGGGAATTGTTCGGAAGCTTGTTATACATACATAAATACATACACGCTCTACTTGGTTGCACCTTGGGCAAATGTCTTATACTATAGCTTTTGGCCGACCGATGCCACTAAAGTGGATTTGATAAGTGGCAACTAAGTAGGAGAAGCCCATTTCATGTGTGTTTGCGTGCATTTATTTGTTTGCTGTTCTCCCTCCCCACCCCCATTGCTTGGCAGCCCTTTGCTGTTTCTTTGCGTTCTCGAATGAGGAGATTCATCAAAATATTTCAATACAGTGAGTTTCAGACTTTTAAAGAAATTACTATTGGGATCGATTTGATCATCTAAGTCTGTTAACCTCTTAACATAACATTTAAAAAAATTTCCAAGCAAAAAGTATCATATCCTTTACTATCAATTTGGAATCTGTGTATAAGGGAAAGTAAGTACACAAATTATTATTTGGGATCAGTTATGATTTATTATGAAGTTACTGATAGAAAACGGGAATAACATCATGAACGAAGTATTTCGGGCTAGAAATAAGTGACAGATACCTCAGAGTACAGTGAATGTATATTTTCGTTCAAATATATATATTTACTAGACATCTCTGAGCGTAAATTTTTTTCCTCCTTTTGAAGCCTAGCCAGGCTCATAGGCCCGGTTTCCTGGTTTCTGTGGCGTATGTGTTCCCCCAGCTGGACGGGACGCCAGTCTATCGCAGCGTTACTCAAGACATAGGAAGAGAGATTGAGAGAAAGTTGTGGCGAAAGAGTACAACAGGGGCCGTTACCACCCCCTGCCGGATCTCGTGGAGCTCTTAGGTGTTTTCGCTCAATAAACACACACAACGCCCGGTGTGGGAATCGAAACTGCAATCCTCCGACCGCGAGTCCGCTGCCCTAACCACTGGGCCATTGCGCCTCCACTCTAAGCGTAAATATATTGAATAAGTTAAGAAGTTAAGACGGTGCTTTAGCTTGCCCACAGTCTAATGCATTTTCGTTTTTTCGCATCGTCAGCTACGAACACTAAGTCTGTCTTTCACAGCTCTAAAAGAACAATTCCTTTTTATATAAGAACAACAAACAAGGCACCGAACTGGCAGAATCGTTACAGTACCGAACAAAATTCTTAACGCATTTCTTCAGGCTTTACGTTCTGAGTTCGAAATCTGCCGAGTCAACATTGCATTTCATCTTTTCGGGGCCGATAAAAGAAATAAAGTTTGGTGCTGGGATCGATGTAATCAGGCCTTATACCTATAATAGAAAGAGCAATTAAGGCGGCGAACCGGTAGAGCGTCGGACAAAATGCTTAACGGCATTTCTTTCTGCTATTTCTATTTTGAGTTCAAATACCGCTGATATCAACTTTCTTTGCTTTGTATCCTTTCGGGGTCGATAAAATAAGTACCAGTTGAGCACTGGGATTGATGTAATTGACTTAACCCCTCCCCTCGAAATTGTTGGCCTTGGACCAAAAGTTACAATGATTTATTATGGAGGCAGCGCGCTGGCAAAATTGTTAGCGCATCGGATAAAATAGTTAGCGACATTTCTTTCTAAGTTCAAATCCTGTCAAGGTTAATTTTGCCTTTCATCCTTTCGGAGTCGATAAGATAAAGTGCTGGAGTCAATGTAATCAACTTGTTACTCACTGGCCTTGTTCAAAAATTTGCTGGCCTTGTTCAAAAATTTGACAAATATAGTAATTCTTTCTAATTTTTGGAATAAGGCTAGCAAATTTGAGTGAAGGGGGAGGTTGATTACATCGACTCTAATACTTGATTGGTACAGATTCTAAAAAAATAAAAAAAACATGAAGGGAAAACCGACTTTGGCTAAATTTGAACGCAGAGCGTAATGAGTCGAAAGAAATACGACGAAGAATTTTGTCTGACGCGCTAACGATTCTACCAGCTTGCCGTCCTTGGAACTATTAAGGTATCGAGCTAGCAGATTTGTTAGCACTCCGAGATAATGCTTAGCGGCATTTTGTCCGTTTTTACGTTCTCAATTCAAATTCCGCCGAGGTTGACTTTGCCTTTCGTCCTTACGGGTGTGATAAAATAAATACCGTTGAACACTGGAGTCGATGTAAACGATTTATCACCTCCCTGAAATTGCTAGCCATATGCCAAAATTTGAAACCATTATTAATCCTTACTATAGGAACAAGACCTGAACTTTGAATGGAAGGGAGCTAATCGATTGCATGACCCCCGAATGGACGAAAAGCAAAGTCGATCTCGTCCGAATTCGAACCCAAAACGTAAAGCTGAAAGAAATACAGCTGGGTACATTGTCCGGGGAGCTAACGATTCTGCCAGTTCGCCGCCCGTTGGAATAAAATCACAGAATCTGTAAGTGTTGGACAAGAGGCTTTGAAATAGCTCACGCTCCTACTCCAGAGCGTGGGCTGCGGGGTCACTCCGAAAAGCTCTATCTACGACGATTTCATCTCAATCGAAGGAGAGGAGCTTTCTCCGTCCGGGTTGCGGATCCGTGGAATAAGCTGCCGGACGAGATAGTGAAGATGCCGACGACAGCTCGGTTCAAAGTCTCTCTTGACTAGAAATGGCCTGCACTCTTTGTATGACCACCCTCCCTGTACATAACTCCATGTCCCCCTACATGGCCTTGCTTTTGCTTTTTGAGCCAATAAAAATTGAATTGAATTGAAAAAAAAATGTCTCTACCTTTCGGTTCAAATCCCACTAATGTCGGTAAAATATGAAGCTGTTAAGTTGGGTCGTTTTAAACGATTTTACAACTTCCAACCGAAATGCGTGGCTTTGTGCTAATATCTAAAAAGAAACAAAAACATCTGTAATAATATTTGCCATATGAAAACGGCGAACTGGCCGAATTGTTAGCCTGCCAGGATAAACGCTTAGCAGCATTTCGTCTGTCTTTACGCTCTGAGTTCAAGTTCTGCCTAGGTCAACTTTGCTTTTTATCCTTTCGGAGTCGATAAAAATAAGTACCAGTTGAGTACTGGGGGTCAATGTAATCAACTGATCCCCTCCCCCGAAACTGTTGACCTTGCGCCAGAATTTGAAACCAATATTATTTGCCATATCTTTAGGCGGCGAGCTGGCAGAACCGTTAGCACGTCGGGCGAAATGCTTAGCGGTATTTCGTCTGCTGTTACGTTGTGAGTTCAAATGCCGCCGGGGTCGACTTTGCCTTTTCATCCTTTCGGCGTCGATAAATTAAGTACCAGTTACACACTGGGGTCGATGTAATCGACTCATCCCCTTCCCCCAAATTTCAAGCCTTCTGCATATAGTAGAAAGGATTATTTGCCATATGTTTTCTGCTTTATATTATAAACACACATCTGAAAATGTCGATTAGGATACAATGTTCCCTCGAATGTGTAATTTCATTAAAAACTGAAAATTCATATCCATGTGCGGCCGTATATCCACACATACACTCACGTGCTCATTTATACACCCACACACAACACACACATAAACTCAGACAAACGAATATACACAAACAAACATAGACATATGTATGCGTCTACCTTTATATATGTGTATATAAAATTGCATATATGTGTGTATTTATATATATATATGATGTATAATAGACACCCATAGAGACGTACAAATATATATATATATTAATCCATACATGCAGACATTGGCCCAAGTGCTTATGTGTGGCTGTGTGTCAGTGTGCTTCTGCATGTCTGTGTGTGTGTGTGGGAGAGAAGAGAGAGAGAGAGAGAGTATGTATGTGGGTACGTGCGTGCGTGCGTGAGTATATGTGTGCATGGGTACGTGTATGCGTGCGTGTTTGTGGGTGCGTGCGTATGTGTGTATGTTTAGCGTCAGACGTTCCAAAGCTAAGAAGTGGGGGACAGACTGACTGATGCAATGAAGGTTAAGGGGGAATATTTTGAGAAACTGGTATCTCCTAATTAGCATATTGAAATTGACAGGCTGTATAATTAACCGGTTTAATTTGCAGGTGTACAAATTGTTGTGTATATGTACGTAGATATAACAGACGAATGCGTGTGCACACCCTTGAGAAAATGTCTGTGACCCTAAGCAATATGGGACTACGTAATTAGCTAACGAGAATGCGTAGCCCTCTATATAACAGAATGTGTGTATGTATGTATATATATATGTGTGTGTGTGTGTGTATACGTATGAGGGGAAGAATTACGTACATGTATATATATATATATATATGTGTGTGTGTGTGGTGTGTGTGTGTGTGTGTGTGTGTGTGTGTGTGTGTGTGTGTGTGTGTGTAATTATATGTATATATATGTGTATATATATATATAATATATATATATATATGTATGATATATAATATACTTATACATATATAAAAACTATATATATATAAACGCACACACGGTGCGCGTGCGCGCAGAGAGATTTTCTCCTTTGGCTGTCATGAAAAGCCAAGGGCAAAACTTAGAGAAAACTGTCAACTTTTCATATAATTTAGATATACATACATACATACATACATACATACATACATACATACATACATACATACTTACATACATACATACTTACATACATACATACATACATAAGATGGTGCTTTTTGTAGTTACTGAGTTGTTTTGACTGTTATTTCTAGCAATACTGGTACTGTTTATTGCTCTTGTTCACTTTAGTGACGTATTTACTTCTGCCTTTAGGTTGTAAAATTGCGAATTAGCCACCCCATATTATTTATAATTCTCACACTACCGTATATGAAATCAGCATATGATTTCAACGTAGATCTTATAAGCTGACAAGACGAGATGAGTTTAACCCTAGGCGCAGTGAGAGCAACTGATGAGCATTAGAATGCGAAATCATCGGTGTTCTCCGACCATAGGGAGCTTGTCTCCCTTTCAGCTTATTAAGAGAGTGCTTTTAGTGGTTACTGAGTTGTTTCGACTGTTATTTCTAGGAATACTGGTGATGATTAGTGCCCTTGTACACTTTAGTGACGTATGTATTTCTGCTTTTAGGTTGACACCTTTAATTTTCAAAATTTCTGATCTAAGCGTCTTAATATGTTTTCAGCGGTATAGAATTTACTATGTAATTATTCTTTTTCATTCCAGGTGTCATTATATTAAACATTTGCGAAGAGTAACCATGCCACGCACAAAAAATTCAGCAGAACTATCAGATTTTCAATGAGATCGTATTGTTGGGCAATTTGAGGCTGGTCTTAGTCAGCAAAAAATTGCCAAAAATTTTCAAATTCCTCTTGCTACTGTTAATAGAATTATAGTGCAATTCAAAAGCCAAGGAAAAAAATCAACAGATTCTCGTCCCGGCCGACCTGGACCCTGGGAACGGAAGCTTCGCTGTTTGAAGAGAATTGTGGAAAACGAACCCCGTTCGAAGGCTTCTGACATTGCAAAACAGTTGTAAGTTAATCCAAGAACGTGTCTTACATATCTGCATAAGCTTGGGTATTATGGACGAGCCGCTAGAAGAAAACCTCTCCTTCAACCAATTAATATCATGAAAAGAAAGAAATGG
>NC_043001.1:46254665-46274665 GCF_006345805.1 Octopus sinensis | reverse complement strand
GAATATCTATAGAGATAAAGCTAGAAGTGATACATACATATATATATATATATATATAATATATGTGTGTGTGTGTGTGTGGTGTGTGTGTGTGTGTGTGTGTGTGTGAAGGTGCAATGGCCCAGTGGTTAGGGCAGCGGACTTGTGGTCGTAGGATCGCGGTTTCGATTCCCAGACCGGGCGTTGTGAGTGTTTATTGGGCGAAAAACACCTAAAGCTCCACGAGGCTCCGGCAGGGGGTGGTGGCGATCCCTGCTGTACTCTTTCACCACAACTTTCTCTCACTCTTTTTTCTGTTGGGTGCTCGCTTAGCCAGCGGGGTGGCGTCATTTGAAGGCTAAAACAATGCGAAGTGCATTGTGACCAGCGGTGTGTAGCAACATCTGAGAGCCTGGTCAGTCACTGTGACATACATACATACATACATACATACATACATACATACATACATACATACATACATACATACATACATACAAGTATATGTACATCGAATATACATATATACATACATATATATTTTATTCTTTTACTTGTTTCAGTCATTTGTCTGCGGCAATGTTGTAGGACCGTCTTTAATCGAACAAATTGACCCCAGGACTAGTACTTATTCTATCGGTCTCCATACACTGAGTATTCCGTCGTCAGAGACAAGGTGTATCTGCAGGAAAGTTCCATACAGGGAATTCACAGTATGTAATAATAAAACAGTAGATAGAAGAATAAAGACAGGAGAATAAAGTTCATTGTTCATCTTGTTCTTGAGGATATGGAGGTTAGTCTGTACTTTCGTGAAGGTATAGCTCCTTAAGTATAATCCCAGGTAAATCCAGATAGTATTTTGAATGTTGCATTCAGATTGAAAGAATAGATCAAGTGGTTAGCTTGTTAGAAAAATGGTCCTCACACATACCGTGTGAGAGAGACGGTACACGCGGTACTCCTATGTGAACCATTTATCTTACAAGCTTATACCCTGTGTATGGAGGTGTTGACCCATCACCTGATATATGCCAGAAACAGCTGTAAGATATTAATTACTTCTTCTACATCTTTGATTCACCTTATTCTAAATATTCTCAATGATCTGAGACGCTCGTCCTGCCTTGGTTTTGTTTAATTTTCCTTTGATATATACCTGCTGACTTGGAAGCCTACTATGGATCCCTAGCTCCAGCCTCAGCTGTGAATTTGGAACTTAACGGATGACCAATGCATCGTACCTATTCGTTTAGATCATCAGTGAACCAAACCCCTCATATTATATATATATATATATATATATATATATATATATTATATATATATATATATATTATATTATATTATATTATGTTATATTATATTATATTATATTATATTATATTATATAAAATCCGTTCTGTCTATCTCTCTATGTGTCTTCTAGGATCTCGGGCATCCTCCATCCGATTGCGTTCAAATTTGATATGTAGATACCGACGGTATCAGGGCATGTCTTGAAAAAATTACAAAAATCGATTCCAGGTGAGAATCGATGAAGCCGTGGGAACGTGCATTTGTAAAATCGTTTTTCTTGGAATAGGAAAAAGTCTATCATTATTTCTTATTTTGCTGGTGTCTCAAATTTAGGTTAAATCAGTGTTTCTCAAAGGGGGGCCTATGGGACAGTCGGACAAGTTGTTTTGAGAAAATTTGGTTTAAATGTTTCACAACTCAGCACCTTCTTTCTCTCGTATATATATATAATATATATATATATATATATATATATATATATTATATATATTATATTATATTATATTATATTATATATATATATTATATTATATTATATTATATAAAATCCGTTCTGTCTATCTCTCTATGTGTCTTCTAGGATCTCGGGCATCCTCCATCCGATTGCGTTCAAATTTGATATGTAGATACCGACGGTATCAGGACATGTCTTGAAAAAATTACAAAAATCGATTCCAGGTGAGAATCGATGAAGCCGTGGGAACGTGCATTTGTAAAATCGTTTTTCTTGGAATAGGAAAAAGTCTATCATTATTTCTTATTTTGCTGGTGTCTCAAATTTAGGTTAAATCAGTGTTTCTCAAAGGGGGGCCTATGGGACAGTCGGACAAGTTGTTTTGAGAAAATTTGGTTTAAATGTTTCACAACTCAGCACCTTCTTTCTCTCGTATATATATATATATATACATACACAGCCTCTTCTCTACCCACTCCCACAAAATAATGTCTTATATTTATTTATTTATATATCTGTTTCTTTGTATATTTTCAGAATGTCCAAACTGACCAGTTGGGAAGCTATTTTCTACAATATCAAGCAGGATGCTCTGTATGACAGTAGAGACCCTGCTGTTAAGGCTGTGCTTAAGGACCTACTGGAACAACCGATTGAAGAAGTTGGTAAGGCACAAAAACGGTTATATTTATGCATTGCAGATTGAGACACCTTAAATAGATATTTGTGGAATTGTACGTGTGTTCCTATAAACTCATAAAATACATATGTGAGAGAGAGAGAAAGAGAGAAGGAAAGGAAAAGAAAGAGAGGGGAAATGGGGAGAGAAAGAGATTTCCGCTCCAGAAGTTCGATAAGGTAGCCAAACATGGCGAAATTCGAACTGAGAAAGTAAAGGATTATAACAAGATACTGCATGGCATTTTTCAAACCCACCTACTCATCCTTCTAATCCACTTTACCTCTGTACCAATTGTGCCGTTTGATGCACCCGCGAATGAGGCGATTTGGTGCAGCTGTTTAGATGCAAACCATTTGCCACACCTGACTCGACATTCAGTTTGTTTTGACGACTGTAGCTTTTGGCACTAGAGGCAAATACACACACATATACACGCATAGAAGTATACACATACAGAGTGGGAGAGATGGAGGAGAAGGGGGAAAGAGAGAGAGAGAGAGAGATTGATATTTATCAATTGAACACAATTGATTACAAACGCTTTTGTTATCCTAATGCAAATAAAGAGAAATATGTTCATACACAGGAACAGAAAGAGTGGAGGAGAAAAAAGAGAGACAGAGAGAAAGAAGGCAAAGAAAGAAAGAATAGAAGGAAGGAAGAAAGGAGGGGTGGGAGAGGACAAGAGAAACATTAAAACGTCCGATATTAAATAAGTCAGCATCGACTCGGCGATGCCAAATTATCGGTGCCAAAATGACTATGCCAAAACGACTTAAACTCATCTACGAGATTTCAATGAAAGGTGCATCTTGCTGAAACTAACAAAGTTAGCCATTTTGGTTCCAGCTAATGTGCGTGCGCGCGTGTAAGTGTATGTATGTTTGTTCACATGTATGTAGAGAGTTCTTTATTGGCTCACGACGACAACGATGGTGGCGATGATGATGATGGTAGCGGTGGTGGTGTTTTGTCAAAAGTTAATATAAGGGCAGATTCATCGTGAGAGTATCGGTAAAATTTTGTATTTATTTCATAATCTCTGCATAAGATATCAGTATGCTGTGGCTTTTGTCGTTTAACCTCAAGTCAGCCCCGATGAAACACGCCAAAATAGGGGTGCGTCTTACACGGCAAACACGGTAGGCGAGCTGGCAGAAACGTTAGCACGCCGGGCGAAATGCTTAGCAGTATTTCGTCTGCCGCTACGTTCTGAGTTCAAATTCCGCCGAGGTCGACTTAGCCTTTCATCCTTTCGGGGTCGATTAAATAAGTACCAGTTATGTACTGGAGTCGATGTAATCGATTTAGTCCCTTGTAAGTGTTCTATATATGAGTACTATAGTTCTACTTCAATGACAACATTTATTTCTAACATTTTATTTTCTAGAAATGAAATCTGGTGGCACGCAATTGAAGTTGATTTTTACTTTTGAGAACGAAGGCCGAGCTTTATTTAAACCGATGAGGTAAATGGCTTCTTTTTTTTTACACCGTGCGGGAACGTCTAGCTTTGTTTAAAATTCTGAACATGATTGAATCGTTTTGGGTTTTTTTAATTTTCATCTTTATCCTATTTATTGATACGTAAAATCTTTTGGTATTTTTTCATGTGGCTTTCTTGAAACTGCAAGTATAACTTTTCAGATAATACGAAAAAAGATTCAGATATGATGTTAGACCAGAGTTTCCAAACCATTTTACTATTAAGATTAGGGTCATTCTTAGAGAATCATTGAAGTGCATTCTATATCTCTGGAAACACAGTTCAAATTGTTCTCTCTCTCTCTCTCTCTCTCTCTCTCTCTCTCTCTCTCTCTCTCTATCTATCTATCTATCTATCTCTCACTTTCCTTCCCTCCCTCTTTTTTAAAGCTAACTTAAGCAAATCATAAAACTGTCTTTGATAGGTTTGGCATTACCCACAATAACTCAAAAATACATTTGCATAAAATTATTACGGAAGCCTAGTTTTTTGGGAAATTTCGCTCGGCAAACGATGTTTTAGACTAACATATCACTTAATGTATGTATCACAGCGAAATAAACCGCGACAGTGGAGGACTACATGGCCCAACTGAAAGCCATAACGAAACACCATTAAAAAGATTTGAACGTACAACCTATGAGTTCTTAATTCAATGTTTTTACCAATTCGACCACTTCAATGCTTTCCTATTGATTTTGTTTTTGTTGTTGTTGTTAATCCCCAAATCGGACAGAATGGTGATAAAAGATGCCCTAACCGTGATCATCCTGTTTTTTGGGGGGTTTTTAGTTTTGTTTTGTTTTTTGGTATACAAGTGATTATATTGTTTGATGCTTCATTCTTTGTCTAAGACAGAAAAGTATGATTTGAAAGGTATTTGCCTACGATTTGTAGCAGATCGAAAGCAAAAAACGTGTAAAGGCCTTCACCTGAGTTTTAGTGGCGTGCAGAAAAGAAAGAGTTGAGAGGAGTAAAGTCGTACTGCGTGTTTCACTTGAGTGTTTATTCCTTCATCATCATCATCATCATCATCATCATCATCATCATCATCAACAGCATCGTTTAACGTCCATCTTCCATGCATCTTCCTTCGTTTTACCAAACTGTTGGAAATAGACTCACATAGAGGGAACTTATTCTTTGAACCAAAGTTAAACTAGGCAACTGATTAAGTCTATCACCCATGTGGGCCACGGCAGGATTTGGTCCCTTTGAAGATGCAGATATGATAACAGAAACATCTTTATTTCAGCCATATTGGATTTCATTCAGCATTAGAGTAGTTTGAATTGTTAATGGAACGACTGATACGTGGTTGCAATATCTACGTATATGTGTTCAGATTTTATCGACCAGCGGTGGATTGAGCGATACGTGTTCGAGAAAAATTACATAACAAAACACTGAGTCTGTAGAGCAATATATGTTTAGGCTCAATGTTTAAGAATGTTAAAGTTATAAGGACGAGTGGGGGAATGAAGTGAGACAGACAGACAGACAGGCAGGCAGGCAGGCAGGCAAGGAGTAAACATAAAGTCTAAAAACTAAGAGATTGCAGTTTCGGCTTAATTAAGTTCCATTCAGTTACGGAACTGACACGCATATGACCATTTAGTCTAATTTTGCATGTGAATGTGTGTACACGAATAGACTTTACATACACTCTTGCCAGCACACAGAGATACACTTTTGTTTTCGCATATATATATATAATTAAATATACACAAACACACATACATATTCATGTATGTGTTTATGTGTGTGCAGATGCACATATGCTGTGTAAATGTTACACATATATGCACGCACGCACACAAATTTATAAGTATGTGTCTTTCGTTTGTTCATTCACTCGTATATTGTGTGTGTGTGTGTGTGTGTGTGTGTGTGTGTGTGTGTGTGTGCGTGTGTGCGTGTGTGTGTGTGTGTATGTGGTAACATACACATACACACCTGTGCGTGTCAGTATATGTGCGTTTAGGTCTTCTTGCTCAAAAATATCTTTGGAGATATATCCAACTACTACGAAATTGTATGACAACCAACCGGGTCGAAATCGGAATCTTTCGGCTATCACGTCTGCGTTTTGGGATTGACTGGTATTTGTATGACAAAGTGTATTTGGAGAAAATGCTATGACACAATCACAACAACTTGTGGATTTAGTTTTTAAAAATGGTAACGTAAATGCGAGAATGGCTGCATGGTTAAGAAGCTCGCTTTGCAACTACGTCGTCGTCGGTTGAATCCCACTGCGTGTTTCCTTGGGCAAGTGTTTTCTAATACAACCTAGGGCTGACCAAAGCCTTGTGAGTGAATTCGATAGATGCAAACAGCGTGGCAGCCCGTCCCGTATATGTATGTATATGTGTGTTCATGAGTGTGTCTGTGTTTGTCACCCCACCACCACCGCTTCACAACACCGTTGTTGGTTTGTTTATGTCACCATGATATAGCGCTTTGGCCAAAGTGAGAACTAGAATAAACTACCAGACTTTAAAAAACGGCCGTACTGGGTTCGATCTGTCCAGACTAAACCCTTCAAAGCAGTTTACCTCAGCATGACCTCAGTTATTATGTCAATAACTGAAACAAGTAAAAGATAAAAAAATGAAAATAATAAATAAACAGAATAAAAAAAGTGTATTCGGGACAGTAATTAACTACTACTTATAATTAATTTGGTGGATTGAGAGAAAAAGTTATGACAAAGCTAGTGTATTTGCATGGTTGAGATAAAAAATGAAAACTACCTATGACATATTAGGTGTAGGCATGGTTGTGTGGTAAGAAGCTTGCTTCCCAACCACATAGTTCAGGGTTCAGTCGCACTGCGTGACAATTTGAGTAAGTGTCTTCTACTATAGCCTTGGGCCGATCAAAACCTTGTGAGTGGATTAGGTAGACGGAGACTGAAAGAAGCCCGTCATATGTGTGTTTTTGTGTCTGTGTTTGCCTCCGCCACCGTTTACGTGTATGTATGTGTTAAGGTCACACGCTGGCAGAATCGTTAGCATACTGGGAAAATGCTTAACGACATTTCTTCCGGCTATTCTTTCTAAGTTCGAGTTCCGCTAAGTTCGACGACTTAGCACTTTCACTCATTCGGCGCCGATAAAATAAGTACTAGTTGAGCAATGGAATTGATGTAGTTGACTATCTCCCGGCAAAAAATTTCAGGCCCTGCACCTACAAGTAGAAAGGCTCATTAGTGGTTGTGCGCTCACGCGCGCGCGTGTCTGTGATAGATTTAGATAGTATTTGGTGGACTGAATAAACAAACTTACGACATAATTAGTGTACTGTGTGTGTGTTTGTGTGGGTGTATCTGTGTTGTAGCTTAACTCTTAAACGAAGGGGAATGGTTACAGAATGTACGTGTCAAAGGGACAAAAAACAAAAATATATCACTGATTTGACATAATGTATGTGTTTTGTTCAAATGTTTTCACGCTGCGTTATTTTGTCAGAGAATGTCTCTTTAAGACATAGAGTATTAAAAATTAACACTTGTAACGGGGGAACTGCTCAAAAGTTTCTGGATTTAAAGGTGTCGCGAAAGGCCTGGTTGGAGGCCCAACTTTCCAAGTTCTTTCACGGGGCTTAGAAAAACTGAAGGACTGCTGCAAAAAGTTTGTGAATCTGAGAGGGTAATATGTTAAATAAAATCATAATTAGCTGATCCTTCTGTATTTTCTTTTACCCAAAGCTAAGAACTTTTCAGCACAGCCATGTATACCGCCAAAATAAATGAAACGAATTGTCTCGTAGGCGAACGAGAACACTAGATATCGATATTTCGCTGTTATTTCAACTCTTCAGTACTGTATAGTCTTGTAACCCTCGAAACGAATTCAAATCGCTGCTCTGAGGTATGCAAATAGTGTAAAAACCTATTTACTGATGTGCAACTGCGCTGCACAAGTAATTAAAATTATATTTTGAGTTAGAACCAAATTTAATAATGTAAATATTTTTGATGTCACATACTTTTTATTTTTTGTTAAAGGCAATTTTTATATTCATTTTCAATCTAAATAAGTTCAAAAACTATAATAATTGTTAGTCTCTTGCACAGGAAAATTGTACAACCTCATTTTCAAAAAAGTGCCATCATATATTCACTTTCCTTTGATGGTGGCCATAGTCATGTAAAATTTTGAAACATCAATTGATGATGTCCGCTGTTCTCTAATGAAACATCAGTTGATGTCCTCCGTTTAAGGCTTAAGTTAAAAAAAAAGAAGAAAAAAACCGATAACTATATATATATTTGGCGAAAAACTTTCGACATAATAAGCGCATTCGTTGATTGATTAACAGAAACTTAAGACTGAGTGCATTTGCTGAAAAACATATGATGTTATAAGCGCATTGTTGGATTGAGTTTAAAAACAGTATTTTCTGTTTCCTACACTTAGGTGGATGATCTTAGACTTTGTGGTGGGATGCAAGTTATTTTTCTTTCAACATGTAACTTACTAATTTCTCGTTTACGGCGGGAAGTGGACAGGGGTAATATTATTTTTCCTTTGAACTTATGAGATAACTGACATGTGTGAATGTCTGAAGGTGGAAGGGGCATGTAGAAACATCCTTTCATAATGTTTGGAAGCTCTCCCTATACTTTTACTTTTTCCTTCTCTCTCTCTCTCTCACACACAAATACACACATATGCACACGCAGAGGCACCATACATACATATGTATGTGTGTATACCTATCTACAAATATATATATACACACACATACATGCGTGTATGCATATCTATAAATGTATACATTATATAATATACAGTCTCACACACACATGTATACATACACACATGCTCACATATTTATATATATATATGCATACATGCATACATGCATTCATACATACAAACATACATACATGCATGCATACATACACACACATTATATATATATATATATATATATATATATATATATATGAAGTTAGAAAACCAATTTTGTTTGAAATACGAGATAAAAGGTAGTTTCGTGTATTTTTATTCATTTACCTTACTTTTTGTTTTTCATTATCTGCTTCGTTTAAAACTATGGTGTAAACGACATTTTGATGTAGGGTGTGAGTTTGAGGGGCCGCAAGGTGATTTGTTTTTGCTGTTTGTTTCTTAATGGCTTTGTCAGAGGAGGAAGGGCAACAGCACCCTCGACAATTGTGAGGGTGTCTGAGACGAGCATGTTGGAGGGCAGAAGTTTTCCTCCATCCGAAACCTGGCTCGAATGCTCGCAGCAGAGACCCGAGGAACGAGTAAGAGTGTTAAAACCAAGTGCAAAAATAGCCCCAATGACAGGCTTCCACGCAGTTTCCATCTGCGAAATTTCACACCCACACATATATATGTATGTAGGATCCTGAACCGAATACCCTAACCACTAAGTTTTAAAATCGTGAGTTCGATTCCCGGCGATGCGTTCTGCTCTTGAGCAAGAAACTTTATTTTTTCCCGCTGCTCCAGTCCACTCTCAGCTGACAAAAATGAATAAGTACCTGTATTTCAAAGTGTTAGCCTTGTCACATCCTCTGTCACACTGAATTTCCTTGAGAACTACGTTAAGGGTATGCATGTCTGTGGAGAGCTCAGCCACGTGGACGTTAATTTCACGAGCAGACTGTTCCGTTGACTGGAACACTCGTTGTCGTAATCAACGGGATGCCAGCTGAATTTGAGTTGATGTATGTATGTATGTATGTATGTATGTATGTATGTATGTATGTATGTATGTATGTATGTATGTGTGTATGTATGTATGTATGTATGTGTATGCATGCATGTATGTGTGTATGTATGTATGTTTGTATCTATCTTTCTATCTATCTATTTATTCATGCAAGTCGTGGTCTTTTTTTCTTCATTCTTTAAATATTGAGATTAAATTACGGTTTTCGGTTTGGTCAAAGGAAACGAAACAACGGCAAGGCTGTCTGAGGAAATGCATTAGATACCCACTAGATTTTGTATCCAGTCACTGGTTCTGCAGCATGTTTCTTTGCATTCCGTGTTTAAATACTACTCAGATTAATACCACCACCTGGCACCTTGGGTGCCTTTAGCAGAAAGCATTCTGTTGTAAATATTTGGGGCATATCCCTCGTAAGAGGACACCTGCCAACCTCTCTCCCACTGGTCGCGGGAGCCCTGCGGACATCATAAGTACCGCCTTTATTCCTAGTAAAAGATTATAAAAGAACAATTGGTGAGTTCACTAAGCTGTGTGTAGGCATCTTCCATCAACTGTAAATAAGCACTACTTAACTGCTGAATCCACCTAGTTGTACGTAGGTACCTCTCAAGCATTCCTCATCAGAGAAGACCGCCTAAATATAAATGGTTAGTTCTCAACACCTAAGATCACCTATTTTTTAATAGATATTTCTCTTAATATCTGAGTCCACTGAGCTGTAAATAGGTACTGCTCAACAACAGAAACTGCCTTGCTGTTTATAGGTAGCTCGCAACAGCTGAGTCTGCTTCCGTGTAGATAAGTTCCTCTTAACACTCGATGTCCACCAAACAATAAATTACTACCTTTCAATAGATAAGTCAATCTGATTGTAAACACACATATCTGGTTGTAAATAGATACATCTAAGCGTGTAACTCCAACAGAGTACAGCATAACAGTAAATAGGTATAATATAACAGTAAATAGGTACCATTTAAGTAGAAACTAAGTGATTAGCTGTTGCCTCTTACGTTATAATAAATAAGTCTCCGTAAAAACTGATACTGAGTTCAGATTCTTTCGCGGATTGTAATTTGAGACAATCACATTCTGGCAGGCTGACGTAACTATGATACACTTTTGTACTTCGCGCCCTACTTCATACATTTGTTACGAGGAAAAGAGGTTACTGTACGTACACGAAAGTGATTCTCTAACTACCCGTTATAGTTTCCAGACCGGTCGGCGCGTTGTGTTCTTCAGCTAAAACACTTCATTTCGCGTTACTCCAGTCCACTCAGCTGTAAATGGATAACCCATCGCCGGACTCGCGTTCGGTTTAGGGAGAATGTTGGCCTTCCCGCCTAGCTAGTAGGGTGACATCATTCGAAACTAAATGAATGCGAGGAAGCGTATTGTGACCAGCGGTGTATAACAGCATCGGTAATCTTGTTGATACTGTGCTATGTCTGTGTATTTTGACTCTACTTTCCGTATTGTATCCCCTCATCTGTTATAATTAGGGTTATTAAAGCAATCTTAAGAATAACAAATGAGGGGACATAATACGGAAAGTAGAATCAAATTTATGTATATACACAGACATATCATTGTGTCAACAAGATTATCGATGCTGTTATACACCGCTGGTCACAATGCGTTTCCTCGCATTGTTGTAACTTTCGCTAAATCAACCATAGATTATCATGGTAAATACAGCTATACTGATATAGAATTACGTTTGTAATCAGCCGAATCGAGCGGCCTTTGCTGATGAGGCTACAGAAATAGTCGAAACTGTGAGTATAGGGAATTCTCGACTGGTGTTTTCGGGCGATTACAGTCCCTATCATTATATATGTATATAATTATGTGCTTTAACTACAACATTAGAGCTTGTTAGCTCTTATTTCTAGCAATGTAGATGTTCCAACACTCTTAGTCACATTTAGTGACAATTGTAGTTTTCCTTTTTGGTAACACATTGCGCACGGCTGTATATATTAATTTCACACACACACACACATATATGTATATATATATATATATATATATATATGGGGTTTATTCTTTATATTTTGCCAGTTTAATGACGGTGGAATAATATATGAGGAGATCTAGGCCACAATTCCCTACATTCCGATCAACAAAGTAGAGTTGCCGCTGGTGGTCGTAGTGGTTGTGATGATGGTGGGGGGAGGGATCATATTGGCATGATGATGATGATGGTGATGACGATGTTGATAACGATCCTGATGGACTTTCTACTTTTTCAGATTCCCACGCGACAAGGAGACCTTACCGAACCATTTCTACTTTGTTGACTTCGAACGCCACAATGCCGAAATCGCAGCTTTCCATCTCGATAGGTGAGCAAAGTTTCTTCAATCTATCTGGTATACTTTATGTAACATCCTCTCTCTCTAGCTCTCTCTCTCTCTCTCTCTCTCTCTCTCTCTCTCTCTCTCTCTCTCTCTCTCTCTCTCTGTGTATGTGTGTGTGTACATATATCTTTATCTTTATATATATAAAACTGAGAATGTATGTCGGTCTGTCTGTCTGTTTGTTTCCCTAAAACTTGAGAACTACTCAACCAATTTCATTCAAATTTTACACATGCCTTACTTAGGGCCCGGGGAATGTCATCGGCAAAAATTTTGAACTTTTTGCCTAGGGCGAGCCCACAGCAATATCATATCTTCTCCACTACGATTCCCTTGAGAACTACACAACCAATTTCATTCAAATTTTACACATGCCTATAAAGTATACAATGTTACATTCAGTTTTGTTGCCATGGAAACCGTTGAAAAGACCAAATAGTCCTGCTGGAATGTCGTTTATCATTAAGTCTAAGTCTACCAAATCATGATTGACCTGGCACTAAACAACAATATACAACTCCATGACAACGTAAGCACCACATCATACAATAGAACATTAATTACTTTAGCACCTTTCTCATATCTACTTCTCTTATTTTCGATCTTTTATAACTCCAGGATACTGAACTTTAATCGAGTCCCGCCCAATTCCGGACGTCTTATCAATATGACACGAGATATCAGAAGACTTTCCGATAAGAAACTGGCAAAAACATTTTTCATATCTCCAGGTAAGGAAAAACTTTAATTAATTAATTTCTTCGCCGTTTATTACCTCTGCCTTCGCTAAGGCAAAGGTATTATTTTCGGTCGTGTCTTTTTGTTTGTCCGTGAACAAGATATCTCAAGAACCGCTGGATGTATTCGAATGAAACTTTCAGGGATGTTTGGCCTCGTGACTCGCACGAACTGATTAGATTTTGGAATCAATCTGGTACCGGACAAGAATTCTGGATTATTTTTCCTGTGTTTTTAACTTAATTTTTGAGAGCGGTCGGATTCATTTTTAGTATTCTCGTTTGTGAGAGCAGTCGAGTTTATTTCAGATATTCCCATTTTAAAAATCGTCTCCGGCTAATCGTTGAGAAGGTGTTGGTGTTGCCTTGGCGGAGGTTTGTACTCTCTGAGTGCTCTTGTTATTGATATTTTCTACTTTCAGAACGGAGAGACATAAGAAATACCTCTCCAATATTTTCCTTACAAAATATTTACGTTCTGAGTTTATAAATTAGAACATGGCGTCTTTTGCTATGGCTTAGCTCAAGAGCAACTTTGAATAGAGCAACGATGTTCTAGTTTTGGTCGCTTTGCCTCTGTATCAGCATCTAGGATTATGTAGTTTAATTTCTCCTTCAGCTATAAGTACATCACTATTTTAAAGGGGGCGCTTAGCAAGTGAACTGACATGAATAGTAATAAACCAGACTTAAACACTGGTTTTGGTTCCGTACTACGATATGCTTTTTAAGCAAACTGAAATATAATTCTATATAAGAGGCATCGATCTACCAAAATGGACACTTCCGCTACAGTTAAAAATTAAAACAAAAAAAGAAGTGGGTGAAAAATGTAATGTTCTTCAATTTCAATTCTATTCCGTTACAGCCAAAAACGTCTGCTTCCATGGAAGCTGCTCTTACTACTGTGATACAAGTCACGCAATCTGTGGCAACCCAGATATGCTGGAAGGATCTTTTGCACTTCTACTTCCACCGGACAAAGTGGCTCCGCGCAAAATATGGCGGTCGCCCTGGAGACGTTCTTATTCGAAGCATCGAAAGGCACTGTGGGAAATCTACGACGATTATTGCGACCAAGTTCGAACAAAGCCTCCATTCGACAAAGGTCGTCGCCTACTTGATATGACCGATATGGCAGTGTTTGATTTCCTAACAGGTGAGTGCAATTGACTTTTTATTTATTTATTAATTCATTCAGTTATTTTTGTCCAAGCACTTATCCCATTCCATGCAGATTCGCAATTTTTCATTCATTCATATTGTTGCTTTTATACTAAATAATCACACCCATATACGTAAGTGTAAATGTATGTATAAGCATATATACGTGTATGTGTGTGTACGTGTGCATTTTTATCCTGAGTATGACTTTAACTATATCCGGTAGGGGCTCAGTTACGGTTAATTCCAGCGGTTTGAGGAATGTGGAACTACACCATAACCACTATTGTCCCCAGTTCTACCTTGCCCCCAAATAGTAGCACCTGTAAGATTCTCTCTGCTATGGGTTAACTGGTATGTGACACAATGGGAGCGAAGGACCCCTGGTTCTCATAAGATCTTCCTTCTTGGAGAAGGTAAACTTATATAAATAAATAAACCCAAAGTGCAGTTGGTTTCTGGTCGTCTCAACTTCTGTTGTGCCACTGGTGTTATAGTTGATTCTGCTGAACCATGAGTTCAGTGCTATGCAACACTTGATCCCACTCAAAACAAATCCATGCACAGGGACCTCTCGAACTCTTGGAACATTTGTATGGACTTACTGAGTTTAAGAAGCGGTATTACTCGGTCAGAGTTCACTTCCACCATATGTATATTTAACTACGCTTCTCTCTCTCTCTCTCTCTCTCTCTCTCTCTCTCTCTCTCTCTCTCTCTCCTCTCTCTCTCTCTCTCACTCTCTCTCACTCGCATGCACGCACGCACACACACATACGCATACACACAGAGGAAAACAATGTTTTTTTTATTTTGACAAAATGAAAAATATCAGGTGGTTGCTATTGTTATTTAGTCTCAGGTCGGCCCTGATCAGTCAGTTATATTGACTCCTGCACTTTGCAGGCACTGATTTAGCTGCTGTTTGTAGCTGGTCGAGCAATAATGTAGAGGCGCCCTAGTTGGTTCGTTGTCTGACGATTGTAGTTTTGATAGCAGCTTCGTATATTTTCATTCTGTCTAGAGACACACATGTAGGCATACACACACACACACACACACCCACACACACACACACGAACACACACACACGCACATACACACACACACACACACACACACAAGCAAACATTTTGAATGACATAAGCAGGAAACTCGCTACTACTTGATGGATTTAGTCTTTCCAGCTCTTTCTCTCGGAAATTCACTGAGTATAGTGGTCTTTTTATTGTACTCCTGGCATGTAGAAACAACTCCACATCGTTTACCACCACTCATACCCTCTTGTACAAGTATTTATCTTTTCTTTTTTTTTCTTTTTAGGAAACATGGACAGGCATCATTACGACACATTCCGGGAATTTGGAAACGACACGTTCCCTCTACATCTCGATAACGGTAGAGGGTGAGTATTATGAATTACTGCGATTGGCAAAATGATTATTATTGCGACAGATAAAATTCCTTGTAATATTTGCTCCGGCTCTTTAAGGCCGGAGTTCAAATACTGTCACGAATAACTTTCCCTTTCATCCTTCCGGGATGGATAAAGTATCTGTAAAGTGCAGGAGTCAATATAATGAATTGTTCGTTGCTCCCTGCTCCTAATATTACTTTGCTTGTACCTATGTAAGAAATTATTATTTCTTCTCTCTTTCCCTTTCCATTCACAGTGATTCTCTCTCTCTCTCTCTCTCTCTATCTCTCTCTCTCTCTATCTCTCTCTCTCTCTCTCTCTCTCCCACTTTCTCTCTCCCTCACTCACACACGCGCATATCTTTATTTTCTCCAGTGTTATTCATTTCGTATTTCCTGTCTCTCCTTAAACATTCAGTTAACGATGCACCATCTATCATGTATATCCCATAATCAAAAACGAATAGTAAGCTATATGTAATGATATACCTTACTATATATGTATCTACCTGTACATTCCAGATTATGCATCTGACACTGTTTAATACATAATTAATTAATTGATTAATTAATTTCCGTGATGTCAATTATATTTAATACTTGTGGTGAAAAGTGGTTATTGTATCTGAGGTCAGAACCTCATCCATGAAGTTGTGAATATTCATTCATTTTTTTCATGCTGCCCACGAAAGTAATGTTATGCAAATCGGACTAACCGATTAGTGAAGTTACTTTAAACAGATATAAGCATAACGATATTTGAAGTTGAAAGAGCTCAGGACTTCCTTTGCAGCCGCCAGTTTCGTGAAAACAAAACTTGCCAAACTTATCATTTGATGCACAAGCATTGTATACCAAACAGGAGTCCCACCAGGAACTTTTCTAGTATTTTCAGTTTCAAAAATTATACCTACATGCATGCTTACATGCATACATATATGCATGTATACATACATATGTATGTATGTATGTATGTATGCATGTATGTATGTATGTCTTTGAGGGGAGCCGACGTCCTGAGCATTGATGTAAATAAATAAGCATAACTTTTGGCAGATTATAATGTGAATGCTAAAGAGTTAATTCAATGATTCCCAGAATCCTTTTCTCTGGGATGCATTTTCGGAATGAAAATTTGCTCGCCCCTCACCAAGTTTTATGTGATAATTTTTTTTTTTTAACGCCTAATAGTGCATTAAATATAATATATAACACAACTTATAATATGTTTAGATTACACAAATTTAATGAAAGGTATGAGCTTGTTTTTGATGAGTAATCTCCTTTATATTAGACTTAATTTGAAATAGACAAACTCATATCTCATCAGCACAAAGAAGCCTTCCCCTTTTTGGGGTTTTTGATGTTTGTCAGAACCGAAAATCCTTTTTCACAGCAATATATTAATTCTTACTGACGTTTGCTGATTTTTTGTTTTCTCTCACCACAGGTTTGGAAGAAGCAACTACGACGAGCTCACCATTTTAGCCCCTGTCTTCCAATGTTGTCTGATACGCTATTCGACCATCATGAAGCTGTTTCGCTTTCACCGGGGACCAGTACCGCTCAGCCAGATGATGCAACAGTCTCTTGCCTCCGACAGTCTATTTCCGATACTCACCAAAGCTCATTTAAATGCGCTGGACAGAAGAGTCGCGATTATTTTACGGACAGTTTATGAATGTGTTATACGCGGAAATGCTGTAGCGGATGTAATTGTCGATGATGGATTTTAACAGTTTGATGGAATCAGAACAGTTCAGAACTTGATTGGAATAAATCGTATCAAATCAGAATTCAAATTATGTGGATTCAGAAAGCAACGGAGCGCAGCGGTAGCTACGGCACGGATTCATTGTATATTATATATACGACGGACAATGTGGCACCACGAGGTCTTGCCTGTTTAAGCGTGTGTGTGAGTATGTGTGTGTCTATGTGTGTATGTGTGTGTTTGTATACGAGTAAATGTATATCAGGGTGTGTATATTACGGTCGTGCATTTGAGCATTACTTCACTACGTATGCCTATATATATATGCATGCATGTATATATACACATACATACATGCATCTATATATATAATACATACATACATATATATATATATATATATATATATATATATATATATATATATATGTATCTATGTATGTATATGTATATATATATATGTATGTATATACATATAAGTTTATATATGAATGTATTGGTATATATGTATATAAATATGTATATGTAGTTTATACGTATATATATATATTTGTATGTATGTATTTATGTGCATGTATATATGTGTGTTTATACATGTATGAGTACATAGTTTTTTAAAGTCGTGTAACTGAAGATTTCTTGTAAACATAATATATACATAAAAAGTCCTTACATATATATAAATATATACATTCATATACAGAGAGGGTGAAAATTAAGTAGGCATTAAAAATTGGTAATAAAATCCATATTCATTTTACAAATTTATTAAAATAAGTAATACATGTTCTTCATTACATGGGAATATGAAAGTAAATCTTCATAATTCAACGTAAGCACTGGTGGCGTCAACTAGTTTCCTGAAACGGCCAGGGATGGAATGAACAACCTTCTGAAGGATGTCGTCTGGAATATCATTGAGAATCCTCTGGCTCCGTGTGTCCAAGTCCTCCAGTGTGCACGTTTTTGTCTTGTACACCTCCTCTTTTGTGTAACCCCACAGGTAAAAATCACCGGGAGTGAGATCTGGATTTCTTGGAGTTCTGGACTTCTGTGGTCACAGTCTTCAGGTTTTAGCTCCTGCACGCAATGTGGTTTCCACGGATGAAAATTCAATTCTTTATGCAACACTGTGCTTGACATGTTGATTTTTGTGGGCTGCAATTAAACATTTGATGCACTGTTGCCACGTTCTCCGCTGATCGGGATGTGGTTGGACGGCCACTTCTTCTTGCATCGTTCACAGAGCCCGTGGTCATCAGCTTTGCATGACAACTTTTTATTGTCTCCGGACGTAGTGTTGCATGCTTACCTTTCCACGCACTCCACCATCTCTGAACCAAAACAAAGGAATTCCACACTTCATAGCGTGCTGCTATCTTAGCTCGCTCCTGAACAGTCAAGCGACTGGTCATCTGGAAAATAAGAAATAAGAAATAAAACAATAAGAAAATTTAAAATATCCCCATTAGTGTTGTCTGTTTAAAAAATGTTTTCGTCATGACTTCAGTGATACTAAAAATTATATAAGCAGTTTCTAATGCCTAGTTACTTTCCACCCACTCTGTACATATAAAAATTCTTAAACAAGAATATCATTGACAGTTTCTTCGAAGTTTCGGCCAGCCAATCCATCATCGGAGAGCTCGACGAAAGCTTACCTGACCGAAACTTCGAAGTCATTGTCAACAATATTCTTGTTTAAGAATAATAAATTTGTACTCTACAAAAGTATAGAGTAGCCCTTCGGATTAATGTAAAATTGTTTTTGTTATAACTGAACATAAAAACAAACGTGTGTGTATGTGTGTGTATATAGACATGTTGGGGAGGAGGTTATGTATATATTTATACAAATATATGCAAATGTATGTTTACAAATTTACAATGATGTAGCTTGTGGTAGTATTGGTAGTGGTAGTAGGAAGTATACTGTTGATCAGTATTGTATATTATTCTCATATTGGGGTGATGGTGGTAGTGATGGTGCTGCTACTCCTGTTGTTGATCGTTCTGGTGGTGGATTGTGGTGGTAGAATTACAGTTTGGGTTCAATGATGAGAGCTTCGTTGTTTCATGTGCTGTAGACTTCATGCACTACGTAAACAATCGATTATGTAGATGAGGTTCAATGGCGTTCGCTATATCTCTCGTTTCATTTCAATGACGCGACTAAAGCTCTTGCAACGGTGAGCTGCCAGAACCGTAACCGCACCGGACGAAACGCTTAATGGAATTTCTCCTGTCTCTTTACGTTCTGAGTTTAAGTGTTGCTGATCTCCACATAGCTTTTCCTTTGGGGGGGGGGGGATGGGGGGTCGATAAAATAAGTATCAGTTGAGCACTGGGGTCAATGATATCGACTTCTCTCTTGTCTAAAAACTGCCGGCATTGTGCCAAAATTAGAAAAAACTATTCCATTAAGCCTTTTTATGGTTTGAGTTCAAATCGTGCTGGTATTGACTTGGACTTGAGTCGATTAAATACACGCTATATCAGTCATGTAATAGAGTCACTTCAGCTAATTATGCCTCCATTCTCTGTAATTTTGAGACTTTGTCTTAATGTAAGAAACCGGTTTAGTAGAGAAGCCTAAATGAGAATATAGGCTTTGAAATAAATTTTTCATGAATTACTTTTTCAGTCTGGTTTCGAATCATACTTAGTTTCGCTATTACACCATTTCAATTCCCATGTCATTTTCTCTATCAAGATCCCTTGCAAAACAACAAAAAAGAAAGAAAGAAAGAGAAAACACTTCGATTTTATGCCTTCATAAAACTCATTTTTATACAATGTAGCAGTAGGCAGAATGTGAAGGATTATATCAAAGACCTCAATATAGTTCTAGTGCTCACTTGGATCATTGTATGAAGCATTTCCATTCATTTCACAACGGATCGATAAATGATAGACGGGGGATGACCAGTCCAGCAGGGAAACCTGATGGGTTTTAAGTGAATATAATATTGGCAAATATAGATATTAG
>NC_043001.1:46237165-46249665 GCF_006345805.1 Octopus sinensis | reverse complement strand
TATGTGTGTGTGTGTGTGTGTGTGTGTGTATGTCGATTGATTTCTACTTAATCCTTCGAGGCGTTGCCTCAGCATGGCCGCAATCCAATGACTGAAACAAGTAAACGAAAAATAACAGAAAGAAACTATAAAAAAATGCATTATATTAATAATTAAACATGTTTAAATATCAAAAGTACAGCAATACTTTTATTATATTATTCAACTAAAAGCTAACTGGATTAGCAACCTAGAAGAAAAGAAGAACCTCCTGACTTCACCACCCAAAAGCTGATAGAGAGACAGTAATATTTATCCTTGACATTGAGACATAAAGGAAAGCGACAACTATAAGACTATTATAAAATAACCTTTACAGAGCTATAAAAATTATGGAATCTAATATAAAATGCTATAAAATATGGACAAGGCAAAAATCATTTTCCGCCTCCTGGAAGGCCATGTTGAGTTTACAAACAGCTCTTTAAGAAGATACAAAAACAACAACAGATGACATATGCATTGAATATAATTGATATAAAGATAAGTGTGTATATATATATATATATAATATAGATATATATAGCTATATATATATATAATATATATATATATTGTATATATATTATATTTGTGGTCTTCGTGTGTCTGATATATCTATATATATATATATATTATTGATATACATATATATCTATGTGTATGCATGTATATATATATATATATATACATGAATACACATAGATATATACGTATGTCTATATATATATGTATATCAATCAATATATATATATAGATATATATACACACGCAGACACAAAAATATACATATACATACATACATACATACATACATACATAATGAGATAAAAAAAAACATGAAGCAGCATGAATGTGATATTCCTTTATTTCATGTGTTACATATGTTTCTGTGTTTGATAATTAATGATGTCATATTATAAATGCTCTCAGTAAATTGCATTTATAATATATCATTAATTCTCGAAACAAGGAAATATATGCATCAAACGAAATAAAGAATCACAAATTCATGCGTCTTGTTATTTGTCCTTTCTTTGTTTGATTGTTTGTTTTTTTTCATAATACACGTTGTCTTTATATTACGTCATATCCCTATTCGGGCCACATAGAACCTTAGGGGACAACACAACAGAGGTACTTTAGCGTGATTACTATTAACAGCCGCAACCAACGCGGCAGTTTTGTTGCGCCCTTAGCGTATCCGTTCCACTTAAATACTGTATACGCATATACAAATACACACACAACACCACACACACACACACACACACACACACACACACCACACACACACACACACCACACACAATATATATATATAATATATATATATTATATATATATATATATATATATATAGATATATACACTCTCTTTTATATATATATGTGTGTGGGTGTCTGCATGTATATATATATATATACATATATGATATATAAATGTATAGTATATATATATACACACATAACACACACATATATATATATATGTGTGGTGTATATATCTATCATCTATATATATATATATATATATATATTTATATATATATATATGGTGTGTGTGTGTGTTGTGCCTAATTCAAAACACAGGGAAAAATAAAAATAAAACAAAAACAAATGTGAGGACAAGCAAAATATTAAATCGACGCTCGGAAAAGGAAAAGAATAGTAGTTTTACGTTTCGAGCACAGCTCTTCTTCGGAAACAGGAAAAACAAGAAAATCCAAAAGGAAAATAAAGAAAGAGGAAAAACATTGCCAATGACCCAAGCGTGGGTTATATTTTTGAAGTGACCGGAAGTAGAAGGACAAACAGAAAGTATTTTCTGAGACAGGAGAGTGTGAAGATTGTCGTCATATTTGTATGTATGTATGTATGTATGTATGTATGTATGTATGTATGTATGTATATATATATATATATATATATATATATATATATAATAGCATGTAAATATTGAGTTTTTAAAAATCTGGGTGGGAAAAAAATCGAAAGTAACCGTGGGATGTGAACCGCACTCTTCTGCAAAAATGATAGACGTCTCTTCGACGTTTTCCATTACAGGGGTATTCAAACCCATATTTATTCGCTACTCTTAAGAGGTTTGTCTACTTCGGGTTCCACTGATAAAAGCGACATACACACACACACACACACACACACACACACACACACACAACATATATATATATATATATATACAGAGAGGCATAGCTGAGTGAGAAGTCACGTAGACTGGAAGTAATGCTGATTGTATAGAATACGCGCAGAAAAGAGACGATACAAGTACACATCACAATGGCTTCTCGCAGAATGACAAAGTGACCATGTTCTAGAACATACTGAATCACAAAGATGCGAAGATCAAAGCAGCCGAAAAGACATTACTGTCATATAAAATGAGGGGAAAAAATGTCGCCTAATTGATGTATATATTGCAACGGGTAACAATATATCTCTAAAAGAAATGGTTTTTAAAAAAACTAACTAATATAAAAAAAAATCTGGGGATAGAGATATGCAGAATATAATTGAAAAGAGTAACAATCCTCATGATAATAGGTGGTTTGGAAGTGGTGATAAAAAAAATCAGGAGACATAAAGATAAAAAAATATCACACCAGCACTTACACGCGTAGCTGCCCCTACACACGTTCGCTGTATAAAGAAAATATCACTACGCTGTATTGTATACAGATTTCGCGGACTACTTTCAATGTAACCGAAAAATACAAAAACGAAACCGAACAAAACATTGCACGCAGCCAAGGAAAAGAATGCATGCAACAACAAAGACTTCTGGGATAATATTGGGCACGAAGCTTCAGATTTTGTGGGGAGAATATATTCGATTAATTCGACGCCCAATACTCTGGAATGATATTAATGAGAGATTCTTAAATTATCAAGAAATATGCATCTTTTCAAGAGCTAGATTGTCATTTGCCTCCGTGTTCATCCTATAAAATATAGTATTTTTTCTTCTCTCCGTAAATCCAATGTATACTTAACTGCTTGCTACAATGATCAATGCCAGTTCCCCCTGACAACCAACACTGAAGGGTCGTTCATATATTCAGTCCTGCAAAGGAAAATTATTATTTCTGGAATCAACAAAATAAGAACCACTCAAGCACTCGGCTGAACCGTTCCTTCCAACTAAAGGAGGAATTATTATTTTTATTGTTTTGTCATTATTATTCGTTTTCACAGAATGTACGTGTTTGCTCGTTCGTAAGTCTTTCGTTCTTCATTTTGTTTCCAAAAGTTGTTCATTGCTTATTTTGTTACTAAACGTTTTTCAAAACCATTGCCTTTGCATAGCTTTGGTTGTTTTGCGTTGTTAGTGCCACTTTGGGGGCTGAAACCTCAAAAAAAAATATATTTATTTTGTTTCGAAAATTTTTTTTTCAAAAACCAACTTGGTGAAGCCAGCCTTGCTGGAGGATATGGAAGCGGAGATGAGAGGTGGTTCAGATAGAGAGGTGCAAGACGCCGTAGTACCCTCCGCCTACTACCCACAAATAGAAGGGGAGGCGAGCACCCAGCAGGTCCAAAGTCCAGTGAATGAAATTATCTATTTCTTTACTACCCACAAGAGACTAAACACAGAGAGAACAAACAAGGACAGACAAACGGATTAAGTCGATTACATCAACCCCAGTGCATAACTGGTACTTAATTTATCGACCCCGAAAGGATGAAAGGCAAAGTCGAATTTGAACTCAGAACGTGACGTCAGACGAAATACGGCTACGCATTTCGCCCGGCGTGCTACGTTTCTGCCAGCGCGCCGCCTTCCAGTGAATGAAATTACCACTAAGTCAACCAATAGCAGCAGATTCAGCGACATTACAACGCAAGGTCATAATTCAAATTACAAACTTGAACTACCCACAATCAATGGAAATATGCTAAAGACAGCAATTAGCAGTAGTAACAAGAATACGAGCACAACCACAATCTATACTTCCACCAATACAACGAATTAAATTGTAATCAACAACGACAGCAATATCAACAACAATACATTCGCTGCAACGCCAGTGAAAAGCAAAGAATTGTTTAATATGGATCTTCAGAAAGATATTGTTTAGCTGAGGCAGCTAAATTGATAAGGCTGGAGAAAGCGCGGCCGAACATTACCATCCACTCCATGAGGAGTTGGCAGAGACAAAAAAGAAAACAGTTATATACAAATGCATTTCTGTAAACACAAAGCGGCCGAGATGCATTTCTGTAAACACAAAGCGGCTAGTCAGGTGGATGTAGAAGGGGTACTGAAAGAAATAATGCCCGATATTCTACATACATCGTGGGCTAAACAGTTTTGTGGGCGTTTCAGTACTCTTTAAATCTGAATCTGTGGCCTTCAAACACTCCGTGGTTCCCTTCGGAGTGAAAAATATATGCTCCATCCATCCTATTTAGGAAGGACGATGGTGCTCATGAAGATCGCAAATTGTGGTGGATTTTAGCTATAATTGTTTGGAATAGCCTCCTGGAGGTGAAGAGAACCCGTCGCGAAAGTTGATGTGGGACCAGTGTGGAAGTGCTCCTCCACATTAAACCAGAAGCAATTCATAAGATCCCATATCTCATTCGCCTCCCAGGAGGAGAAGAACTACACGTTACAGCTGAGGGTAGAAGGCCACAGTGCCACCTGTGTGGAGAGAGATGCTACTTGAAAGCTTTCTTCTGCCAACAGAAGACAGGAAACCGTGGAAGCCTCTTGCTGCTAACACCCGGTCCCCAAAAGCTTCAACAATCAAATAAGCAACGATCAGCAACAAATGCAGCTCCAACCTGGGCAACAACGGCATCATCAGCAATAGGAACAGCAAAATCATTAAATGCTGAAAGACCACCAGCAACATCATCTACAAAAGCAATACCAGCAGTTACAGCACCAACAACACCAACACCAACAGATGCACCACCATCACTCCCGTTAACAGCAGAAAGAATAATAAATAAATACGGACACACATAGCACTCAGGGGCTCTCCCCGACAAATCTCTCCCCACCCTCTCTCTCTCTCCATCTACTCCAAACCCAAATACTTTCATTGACTCGCACCCTAATTCTACAGACACGGATTCCTTTGCAACACGCATTGAAAATGAGGGGAACTCCAAAAACAAAAAAAGGAATCACAAGAAAACAACATGCCCCAACCCCCATCAACACATATACCAAAACACAGGAAATATACTCACAACTATCACAGACACACCTACAGCAACACCAACCCCTCTATCGTCATCATGAACAGCTCCACCAACACTACTCCAGCTGCATCAACCGACCAATAGCAACAAGCAGCCACACAAACATCAAACTTCGTGCTAGTGAGAAGGACCAACAAACAAGTGTTAGATCTCGAATGAAGGATGTCAAGAGAGAAGGTGTGATCTTTGGCACCAGCACCTTTCAAGTATCAGAAACACTAGTGTTGGTGCGAATGCCTATAGAGTCATAAAAAATATTAGGAGAGTTTCCCTCAAGACGTGGAACCCCTAATGTAAAATACACGTGCAGGCTTTTAAGGAGGTTCCCAGAGGAACCCCGACAACTCATGGTCATTGAGCCACCTGACCTCCAGTAGCACCACCCGGGGCTAAGTAGACACCCTTTTGAGTCTTCTCAAAATTTTGTCCGGTCATCATGGCGTGTTTAAGAGTAGGTAGTACAAATGTTCATGGCGTGGGGTCGCCCTGGATGCAGGGTCACCTCTTCAAGTTACTAGCTATGGATGTGACAACCGTCAGCGAAAGTAGGACTTCTGACACATGCGATCTAACTTTGATTTTCGATGATTTTGAGAGCTTCGCATCTTTTAGTCGCCTGGAATGGGAGGCGCGGTGGCAGTGCTGTTGTGGAAAGGCCTGTATTTCGAGGTACGGATGATCTTGCTGAACTCGGAAGGTAAGTTGGTGTTCCTTGATGTGAGCGAAAGCGAAGGTGGTGCTTTCAAACCAGTCGCTGTGTACGCCTCAGCTGGGGTGGGGCAACCAGATTTCTTCAGGCGTTTGCAGGTTTTCTTTGGAATGTCTCACTCGTTAGTTCTGGTGGGCGATTGGAACGCCATCTTGGACGCACAGCTGGATTGGGTGGGGCAGGATGCAAAAGCCTCACAAACCTGCTCAGTCGCTTCCAATTAGCTGACATGAGCTAACAGTATCAGGTCTTCCAGATCGTATCTAGATAGAGTAGTTTGTAGGCCTGCAGATAGAAGTAGCATGTTGTCCACAGCTCAAAGTCGTCGGCTACACAGACCATAATTTTTCAATGCCAGGTACGAAGGTTCTAAGATACAAGGGGATGAAAGCCGCTCGACGGGCCCGAGTGGCGGAGGTGCAGCGTGACAACAAAGCCACAATTTGATATTTGACGGGCTGGACGGGTGCATGCTACACGAATCCAAGCATATGTGTACGGAATTTCAGCGGCCTTAGTTACAAATGAAGTATTAATGATTTGGTATGAATACATCGATATATTATAAAATGAACACGCGATAATTCATTAAACGGAAGACACTCGAATGCACTAGGTTGATAAAAATAAAGATAGACTAAAAGTTGATGAAAATGTGATGATCACAAGCCACAAGTGTTATTGAAAATGACTGCTGTAAGATTCTCTAGGATTTATTTGTTCGAACAAATCGTTTAATCGAGACACAGCGATCAAATATGATCATAATAAACGTTGTACGGTACAACCAGCCGTTACACACCAGCGAGTATACTTTGGTAACATGTACGATGCGTTCGCTAATTGTTTTAGGTGCTTATATGGCTGCGAGCAGACGTACACATCTCTCAGCCTCTTGAGATTTTTTACTCAGCTGCTCGTCTAAGATGTAAAAACTGGAGGAAGAGTGAGCTGTACCAACACCAGGCTGGTGTTCATTTGCAACTGATTGAAATGGGGCAACGTGAAATCAAATGCCTTGCTCGATGACACAACGCATCACCTAGTTCAGGAATCATACTCACGACTTTATGTTCGTGAGCCCAACATCCCTAAAACCTAGGGAATGTACCTTCACCATAATTAAAATGAATAAAGGAAAATATGTAAGACAATAGATTTTACCGAGTTATATGATAGCAAAGTTAGAATAAAATAAACATGAAACAAGCGCGGGCATGGCTAGAGGCGCATGTAGGGCTGAGTGGTTAGAAAACTCGCTTTGCAACCAAGTGGTTTGGGGTTCAGTCACACTGCGTGGCACCATGGGCAAGTACCTTGCATTATCAGGGCGGCCGATCAATGCGTTGCGAGTGAATTTGGTAGACGGGAATTGTGTGGAGGCCCGTTGTATGTAAGGCGGCGAGCTGGCAGAAACGTTAGCACGTCGGGCGAAATACTTAGCGGTATTTCGTCTGCCGCTACGTTCTGAGTTCAAATTCCGCCGAGGTCGACTTTGCCTTTCATTCTTTCGGGGTCAATTAAATAAGTACCAGTTACGCACTGGGGTTGATATAATCGACTTAATCCGTTTGTCTGTCCTTGTTTGTTCTCTCTCTGTTTAGCCCCTTGTGGGTAGTAAAGAAATAGAAATAAGTATTTCGTCTGTCTTTACGTTCTGAGCTCAAATTCCGCCGAGGTCGACTTTGTCTTTCATCCTTTCGGGGTCGATAAATTAAGTACCTCCCCCAAAATTTCGGGCTTTGTGCCTAAAATAGAAAAGATACTTATATGTCTCTGTGTGAGCGCGCGCGCGAGTATGTATGTATGTATGTTTGTGTGTATGTGTGTGTGTAAATGTCATTGTGTTTGTGTTTACTCCTCACCCCACGTCGCTTGGCAACCGGTGTTGGTTTGCTTGGGTCACCGTAACTTAACGGTTCGGCAAAAAGAGGAGCTATAGAATATGTACTAGATTTACCGTAAGCACTTCAAGGTGGTGCCCCAGGGTGGCTCTAACTGTAACTGAATCAAAAGATAAAAGGCAAAATATCTGGACTTGACCAGATAAACGAGAAAACAATGAGACATATATTTTATCTTTTTCTTTTGCTTGCTTCATTCATTAGACTGCGACCATGCTGGAGCATCGCTTTGATGAGCTTCAGTCGAACAAATCAACCCCAGGATTTATTTTTCTATAAGCCTAGCACTTATTCTATCGGTTCCTTTTGCCGAACCGCTAAGCTACTGGAACGTAAACACAACAATACCGGTTCTTAAGCAATTGTGAGGGACAAACACACACACACATGCACACAACACACACACACACACACACACACACACACACACACACATATGTATACGACGGGCTTCTTAGTGTTTCCGTCTACCAAATCCAGTCATAAGGTTTTGGTCGGCGCGAGGCTACAGTAGGAGACACTTTCTCAAGGTGCCACGCAGTGGGACTGAACCCGAAATTATGTGGTTGGGAAACAAGCTTCTTACCACACATCCACGATATAGTGGTGTTATTTCTTTTGTTTTAGCAGGAGTGGGAATAAGACCATTTGCTGTTGTGCATGAGATTCAGAAGCAGCGAAACTATAGCAAAACTGAACACTTGTCTGTAAGAATCCTTCACAAAGTCCTTGAAGAGTTGAGGAGACATGATGCCATTTAAATCTCGTGACATTAATACTGCTGATTTGAGCAACCGAGAGCTTTTTATGATGATGATGATGATGATGATGAAGAGGTGGTGGTGGTGGTGGTGGTGGTGGTTTTAGAGACGACGATGACGATGGTAAGGAGGTGGAGGATGACGACGATGATAATAACGACAATGATTTAAGAAAGAAAGAAAGAAAGAAAGAAAAAGACTTAGATGGAGAAAAACTGGTGCTAGCGAGATATCACTAAGGACACAGACAATTTGGTGTAAGAATCACGAAACCTGTTTTATCAAGTGAATAGATTCCCAAAGTGTCTGATGGTTAAATAATGACACTTGTTAACCTTGTTACACGGTTTAATTTACATGATTAATAGGGAACGTTGTAAAAAATTCTACTACTAATAATAATCTTTTCTACTAAAGACACAAGGCCTGAAATTTAGGGGAGGGGATAGTCCATTACATCGACTCCAGTACACAACTGGTACTTATTTTATCGACCCCCGAAAGGATGAAAGGTAACGTCGACCTCGGCGGAATTTGAACCCAAAACGTAAAAACGGATGAAATACCGGCAATCATTTCGCCCGGCGTGCTGATTCTGCTAGCCCGCCGCCTTAGTAATAGTAATAAAAATTATTTCTATTATAGGCACATTGCCTGAAATATTTCACAGAGAGGCCTTGTCGATCGTGTCGACCCCAGTGCTCGATTAATGACCATGTAGAGGTCCCTTTGTTGTCATTTTAATGATTCCAAAAGGTTGAAAGACAAAGTCGACTTCAGCAAAATCTGAACTCAGACCGTAAAGACGGATGAAATGCCGTGAAGATTATAATATGCCTACAGGATGTGTGTGTGTGTGTGTGTGTGTGTGTGTGTGTGTGTGTGTGTGTGTGTGCGTGTGTGTGTGTGAGTGTGTGTGTGTCTCTGTCTGTCTGTCTGTGTGTGTGTGTGTGTGTGTGTGTGGTGTGATACTATTCATGTATGGGTAATCACTCATATCAGGCCATTAAGAATGAAATGTGCGATTTTGAACTAAAAGTTTATTTTACCTTATCTCAACAAAAAGCAATGCAATTATCAAAGTATGCACCTAAATTATCACACAAATTTGCCATTTTATCGGTTGCTTATTTATGCCGGCAGCGAAGAATTCTGGAGAGCAAAGGTGACGAAATCATGAATGGCCGTTTTTACTTCATCTTCAGATTTGAAGTTTTTTTCCTTCTATAGAGTTGTCTAATGCCTGGAAAACGTGATAGTCAGTTGGTGCGAGGTCTGGTGGATATGGTGGATGACACAGTACTTCTAAGTTCAGTTCCTGCAACTTGAGTTGCGTTCTTTGTGCAACATATGGTTGAGCATTGTCTTGCTAGAGAATTGGCCTGTCTCTGTTGACCAATCTCGGTTGTTTAATTGCAAACTCACTCATCATCTCATCCAATTGGCTGATGTATACATCCGCTGTAATTGACTTACTAGGTCTCATGAATCTGTAGTGGATGACACTAGCGCTGGACCACCAAACAGACACCATTAACCTTTTTAATGAATATTCTTTTTTGGATTGTGTTTTAGCACATCGTCTATATACAAAAACCGTTCAGAACGTTTGCTATTGTTGAAAAGAATCCATTTTTCATCACACGTAACAATACGACACAAAAATGGTTCGCCTTTATGCTGTGACAACAAAGAACAGCAAGACGACGTGTCATTTAATGCTCATTCAGTTCGTGTTGTACCCACTTGTCCAGCGTCTCTACCTTGCCGATTTGTTTCAGATGGTACAATACAACTGAAATCGAAACATCAAACCTTGCTGCTAACTCACGCGTAGTTTGAGATGTATCCGCTTCCACTACAGTTTCCAGCTCATCATTATCTATCTTGGTTTCAGGTCTACTACGGGGCTGATTTTCTAGAGTAAAGTCACTAAACTAGAACTTGTCAAACCCTCGACGTGCAGTGCGCTCATTCGCCACATCACATCTTCACCAATGTTTCAATCTGTCTGGAATGCATTGGTTCCACGACGGAACTTATATTCTTAAACAACACGGATTTTTTTATCTATCCATGGGTTCACAAAAATTGATTTACAAGAGAAAACTCACAATCTAAACAGACACTATGAATTGCATTTCGAAAAGTGATGATGTAGCTCTTCAATGTTGTAAAACAAAGAATTGTCAGGATAAAACATTAGAAGTTAACAACTGTCAAACTTAGTGCATAAGAAAATCGAACATTTCATTCTTAATGACCTCATATATAAAATACATGAGATATCCACGTCTGGAACGCCACTGGTCTGCTTGATCCAACTGGCCTGCTTGATCAGTACCAATGCAAACCAATGTGATATGGGCTAAACAACAACAGTAAAAGTAACGGAACTGCTCACCCCTCAATTTGTGGGTCGTTACTTCGTGGATATAGAGATTTCAAGAGTGTACAATATGTACACTAGTATGTATGCCTACATGCAAAAACATGCGTATAGTCACTCATTCAGATACACTCACCCAAACATACATGCATGCTCTTGCTATACACCTCTTGTGCACTTCTTCTGTCCCCATTACATTTTCACACATACACACACATACAATGCGCACACACATACAACACGCACGCACATACAACACGCACGTACGCACACACATATACACAAGTATGCATACCTACATGCAGAAAAGCGTGTAGCCACTCATTCATATACACCCACCCAAACATACATACATGCTCACACTATACACCTCTTACGCACGTCTTCTATCTCCGAACGCCTAAGTTATGGGGGCGTAAACAAACCAACACCGATTGTCAGGTGGTGTGAGACACACATGCATGCGCACACATATGCCACACACACACACACACACACACACACACACACATTAATACGATGGGGTTTTATACAGCGCTCGCGTGCCATATTCACTCACAAAGCCCGGGATTACAGTGAAGACACTTTCCTAAAGTGGGACTGAACCCGAAACTGCGTAGTTCCAAAACGAGTTTTCACAACACACACACACACACACACACACACATACCTTCGCACCCATCATACAAGCACATGTATATTCATATATATCTCCACATATAACCCAGTATATTTACAGACACACATACATGTGTGTGTAATATACATGCGTGTATCTATATATATATGTGTGTGTGTGTGCTGTGTATATATGTATGCATGTATGTTGTATGTGTCTATATATATTATATATATATATATATATATATATACAAAACCTTTGTATATATATGTATATATGCCTTTGTATATATATATATAATACATACGTGTATTACACACATATATATATATAAAAGTATATAGATAGATAGATAGATAGATAGATGTGTAAAATATGTATATATATATATACGTATATTACACACATGTCTATATATATATATTACACATACACACACACATACACACACACACATAAAGTATCCGTATGTGTGTGTGTGCGTTAAGTTTACGAGCGTGTGCATGCATTTACACACACGCACACACATAAATGCAACACACACTGACATACATACATGCTCTTTTTATTATACTTGCGTGCGTGTGTCTGTGTGTGTTATCTTTGTGCGTACACGTGCTCGTTCGTAAACGCGCATGCGCCCGTCGTCGACTATTATAGTTATATGAAACAGTGCAATGCTACAATAGAAAAGGTGCCCGTTACGCATGAATAATGAAACCGTTTCCTCTGAACTATTCATGAAAGCTTTGACATTGTGATTCACTGAAAGAGTTTCGGTTACGCATCAATGGAAATCTGTTTTGATTGAGCGACCAATGAAAGGTTTATGTTGCCTTTCAAGAGAAAATGGTCCGTCACGC
>NC_043001.1:46213467-46237065 GCF_006345805.1 Octopus sinensis | reverse complement strand
AATACCTTCAATTCTTATTCCAAATCATATACTTTACATTATATATACTACGCGCGTTTCATGACAACATATTCCTCGATATTGCTGAAATAGAGGTCTCTCAAAATACAACACCATATTAAAACGATTATATTGCCAATCTTCAGGTCTAGATTATATTAACTTATTTTGCTATTTACATCCTATATAAAGACATGACAAACTAAAAGTAAATAAGTAGAAGTTGTTGGAATAATTTTACTTTAGTAAATAATGGACAAAGATGTGGACTAAAAGTAGGGAAAAAATGTTAATATATATATATATATATAGGTGCAGGCGTGACTGTATCATAAGAAGTTTGCTTTCCGACCACGTGGTTCCGAATTCAGTCCCACTGCGTGGCACCTTAGACAAGTGTCTTCTACTATAGCCTAGCGTCGATTTGTGAGCGGATTTGGCAGGCGAAAACTGAGAGAAGCCCGTTGTATGTGTGTGTGAGTGTGCGCGTGCGTGTGTGTGTGTGTGTGTGTGTGTACAGTTATATCTCTATATGTGTACGAGAGTCTGAGTTTGCCCCATCAGTGCTTGACAACCGGTGTTGGTGTGTTTGCGTACCCGTGAACTAACGGCTCCGTAGATAGGTACTAGAGTAGATTCGTTCGACTAAAATTCTTCAAGGTGATGCCCCACGATAGCCGCTGTTTAATGACTGAAGCAAATAAAAAAATAAACGATATGTATAAAAAAATTAAAGGATATATATATATATATATATATATATATATATATATATATATATATATATACATATATAAATGATATATATAATATATGCGATATGTATGTGTACGTGTGCGTGTGTGCAGTCGGACATGCCTAAGTGACTGAAATTTTTTATGCAATTAATCGAATTTTCATAGTGGGCCATACATTATTAGAGATCAATATATTGTCACTAATATAGTACTGTGGCAAAGCTACACGTTTCAGTTACGTAATAAAATGAAATAATTGTTGTACTTACACTGAGTCTTGTGTCATATCGTTTTTTTAATGCATAAAAGTCGGCTTGAAACTGCAGGAAATAATATTTATTAAATGTATTGGGAAATGATCACAAATCGATTTATTGACCTTTGAATCTATATTCAATCGATTTAGAACAGTTTCTCTCGTAGGGGAAACTAATAAATTATATTGTATGTTTTCTGAAAGTAGAATGCTGCTATCATTTTCTTCAACTCGCCACATTTCAGTCAACATCCTGTATAAGAGTATATAGCGGTAAATTATAGTCATAAATTTGTGGTGTTTGTATATTCTTTTATTCTTTTATTCATTTACTTGTTTCATTCACTTGACTGCGACCATGCTGGATATATATATATATATATATATATATATATATAATTGTTTCAGTTATTGAACTGCGGTCTTGCTACGACACTTCCTTGAAGACTTTAGTCGACTAATTCGACCCCACTAATTAATTTTTTGTCTGGTATTTATTTTATCAGTGTCTTTTGATGAACCTCTAAGTTACGAGGACGTAAACAAATCAACACCGGTCGTCAAGCGGTGGTAGGAAATAAACACGAACACACACACATACATATATACGTACACATACAAATGCACGCATACGCACACAGTCATATATATAAGTGCATTATGTATATACGTATGTGTGTGTGCGTGTATGTGTATATATATGTGTGTGTGTGTGTGTGTGTGTGTGTGTAGCATACTTCCATACAGTTTCCGTCTGCCAAATTCACTTATAAGGTATTGTCGGCCCGGAGTATACTAGAAGACACATGCCCAAGAGGCTACACAGTACGCCTGAATTCGAAACTTCGCGATTCCAAAACGGGCTTCTCAGCCACACATGTATGTCTGCACAAGTATTACATTTAGAACGATGGGGGGATAGCCAAGTCATAAATTTTGTAATGTTTTAGCAGTTACTGATTTCTACGAGTTTTATAACAACTCCGAAACCTTCTCTTCAGATAATCTTCTCATTGTCGACAGTGTGAGTGTAACGTCTGTTATTGAAGCATCTTCAACATCATCGTTATTGCTGTCATTTGTATCTGCTGATCTGGTCCTTTTCGCACCATAAACAAGATAACTAATTCTTCACCTGTTGAGATGTTTCGACATACTTCAGACTGATCTTATGTCACCATAACATGAAGTGGGACGCAACTACAGCTGTTAAACCAAGCTTCGAGAAACAATTGATGATTGCGGAAATTTTAATATTGTCTCACGGTTTTAAATAGTATCCACTAAGAAATATGATTTTCTAGATAAGATTGTTTACCTTTATGGATGACAATAAATATGAAAAACGACCATTCTGATTAAAGTATATATAATGCTGACGTCGCATGTCTGAATAACTGTTTTTGCCAGAAAGCATCTCAATTTGATGGGGTTTTTTTTTATCTGACAACTGCCTTAGAGGCAGTGCAAGTGCCAGCAACTAGTTATACGGTAAATATCTCCGATCATCCAGATTTTCGTTCTGTTTTTATGAGTTATTGAAAGTGTCATCGCAAACAATTATCTGAAAGTCTTTTCTCTGATCAGTGGAATTTTCTTCTATCACTTCTTAACATGCTAAAAGTTCCCTTAATTGTAATCTTTGAATTATTCGCTCCCGCTTATTTTTGTCGGTTTTCAGGGCGAAAGTCACTTTCCTGAAAACTCTGTAAATACATCTCAATGTCGTCTGATCAGTAAATGATATAAGAACCATAAACCTGTAGAATTTCGTACAATACTGTACGTGTATGTGGACGAGTACAGTTATTATTTATTTCATATTTTTTTGTCAAGCTTCTTAAATTTGATATATTTAACATTCCATCAAAATAGGGTTGAACTATTCTCTATTCTCCTGGCGTTAATGAAACATCATGGCAATGACATCCTTACTCTCTAAATCATCATTAGGCCACGAGATTGCTATTTTGATTTCTTCTTTCTCGAGACAAGTCTGGATATTTAGCTGCAGTTCCTTCGCCATCCTTTCCTGGTTTAGTAGAGTGAATGCTTCATTCTAGAAATAACTAGAATGAAGCATTCACTCTAGCTTCTCTGATCAATTCATAAACGAATATGATTTTAACGCATCCAAACGCTTCATAAAGACCAGAACGTGACATGTGATTTTAACCCAAAGCTCAGTAATAACATATTCATGAGGTCATAGGATAATAACTGTGTATCCATAATTCATGTTCTGCCTGGTTCAAGTGCTTTTATCGATGTGTTTCGTCGTGGCAATCAGTTAACTTAACTTCAATGATATTCTTCAATTACTTAACTGGATTCATACATTTCGACATTGACTTTCATTCACTTTGAATTGCTTACAACTTGAAAGATACAGGTTAAGAATTTTATTGTGTCAATTACTGGCTAATGTAATCGATAATGAAAATAATAAAATAGCGTCCATTCATCTATATACTAATTTTATCTACAGTAGCCTTGCCATCTTTTTGTATACCAGGAACTACATTGTTCAACGTGATCTTTTATTGGATGTGTTATTTTTTAACTTACTGTTGAACTCTGTTCAAGCAGATCAATAATTAACAACATTCCAGCTGTATCCAGCCTTTCTTTTATACATACACCAACCAGGGCCTTATTTAAAGACGGTAGGGCGCGGTGGGTTGAGTAATATTTGGCTGTTATTTCCACCAGGTTAAGTGGTTTATTCACTTTAACGAAAGAATGAATATAAAAATCGTCGCCGATGTGATTTGAGCTCGTAACAACGACATGTCGTTAAATACCACAACTCGTCGAAATTAACAACAATGAGAATAATGAGCCAGCGAGAGAGTTGATGTATTGATGTTCGATTAGCTAGAAATAGCAGTCAAAATATCCTTCAAAATGAAATGACACATTAGATAATGTAGCCCAACAAACACACAGAAGAAAGTAAGGTCACTGTTGGAATGCCTTTGAACGGAGGCCTACAGCAAGGGTTAAACAAAAATGAAAGCATGATTACAATGATTCACCCAGAGAGATTCTATTTAGTCGTGTTAGATCAACTTGTTAGAAACAGTACTCAGATCAACTCCAATGAAGCGTATACTAGATAACATAATCTTCTTTTAAACAGGGGCGATATATTCAAAATTGGTAAAACTAAAAATTGTCGAGGATAAATTAAATTTATCATTGTTACTGAATATGTTAGTGTTACTTAATTTCTGAACGGTTTTGCTGCCGTTTGTTTATGTAGTTTCATTTTTTTATCCATCAGTTTGTACTAAGATAGAGACACGAGTAAAGTTAATAATAGAGAAACGAAAATAAAACTTTGGAAACAGCAACGCCGCCATAACATGAGCGTGCTTTCAAGAGAGATAATTAGAGAGATAATCAATGACTATTAAGATCGCAATACTTCATGTAAAGTAAAGTAAAATAATCCAGAATCCTTGTCCGGTACCGGATCGATCCCAAAATCTAATCCGATCGTGCCAGTCACGAGGTCAAACATCCCTTAAAGTTTCATCCGAATCCATCCAGCGGTTCTTGAGATATCTTGTCTAAGGATAAACAAAAATAACACGATTGAAAACAATACTTCCGCCTTCGCTAAGGCGGAGGTAATGATAATAATAATAATAATAATATAATAATATAATAATAATAATATAATAATATAATAATAATAATAATAATAATAATAATGGTAATAACTAGCTGAAAAACAAAAAAATGTAAGCATCTATAAACAGTGTACTGGTGCCATGAGAAATATTTGCATATTATGACCGTCTGTCTTTACGTTCTGGGTTCAAATTCTCTCGAAGACGACTTTGCCTTTCGTCCTTTTGGAGTCGATAAATTAAGTACCAGTTGTGTACTGGGGTAGATCTAATCAACTGGCCACCTCCCCATAAAAATTTGAGGCCTAGAAAAGTATATTGTGATATTTACAGGTTATAGAAAGTAACGTAACACCAATGACTATAATCCAACCAAAATATCTCAGTTACAACAAACGTAAACAGAATTACTATTTAGCCTTAAAATACATCATACATATTCAAAGAACCTTCTTGGTTTAGTGGTACAGAACATTCTTCTGGTATTCTTTTATTCTTTTACTTGTTTCAGTCATTTGACGGTGGCCATGCTGGAGCACCACCCTATAGTCGAAGAAATTGACCCCTGGACTTATTCCCTGTAAACTTGGTGCTTATTCTATCAGTCTCTACTGCCGAACAGCTAAATTATAGGGACGCAAACGCACCAACATCGGTTATCAAGCAATGGTGGTGGTGGGACAAACACACGCGCACACACACATACATGTATATATTATATGTATATATATATATATAATATATATATATATATATATATATATATATATATATATATATATACAAAAATAGAGGATGACCACTAAAGTGGACACCCAATATTTAAACATAGACGTCAAATCGCCATTACCACGAAGAATGTGTTCCCAAGAAAAATATCTCGGCAAAACGCCAAAATGTGAAAATGAGCAAGACAGATGAAAACATACGAAATAAAAACGATTACCTACGTACCATTGGTTTCACTTGTTAATATCTACGTATATAAACACGCAGACATCTGCAAGATCATCAGCGTAGTCTGTCGCTTACAAAACACAATTTCCAGAACTAGATACAGAACGCTCAACCAAAATCTTTCACTCCTTCTCTCTTTCTCACTCCCTCACTTTCTCTCTCACTCTCTCTTTCTCTTTCACACTCTCTCGCTCCCTCTCTCTTTCTCTCTTACTTTCTCTCTCTCCTCCTCTCTCTCGCTTTTACTTCAAAGAGGTGCGACGCACACAACAGGTACGTACAAAAACAAAAAGTTACCGTATTAATATTATTGATGATGATAATAATAATAATAATAATAATAATAATAATAATAATAATAATTATTATTATTATTATTATTATTATTATTATAATAAATGCCCTGATGCAGTACCACACAGTGACTCTCATGGCTTCTGATTTTAACTGATTGGAAGTGTTATCATGTACATTGTTTTGTCTTGGTATAAAAGATGGGCTACAGAAATATTCTGCTCAATACCACAGATTTGCTTGTCAGTTGTTTGACCATAACCAATTGAGCATGTCTCTTAGTGACTGACAATATGTGCATCTCTGATCACGAGCAGAAGTAGCGGGGGAGCATTAGAGCCATGTGTTGAGAGGGATTCTTGGGGTTTGAATAATTCACCTCTAGAAACATGGGTGGTTCGTTCAACATCCTTAAACAACCCTTATTCAGAGACCTTTTGAGTGAGATGGGTTACTCGACCAGAAGAAAATTCTAAGTGGGCCCCACCTGCAAGGTCATGTGCTGTTTATCTTGATATGAGATCACCATGTCGCACACATATGGCTGTGATGCATGTGCCTAGTGTACCCTTATCAGACAGGTAGTCGTGATGGGTATACTGGGCTTTGTATATTTTACCCCAGTGTCACTTTGATGGCATGCACTGCTCTCTCACTCAATAATAATAATGATAATAATAACAATGGTGTCAAATTTTGACCAGGGCCAGTGATTTTATGGGGGGGGGGTTAGTCGATTACATCGATCCCAGTATTCGACTTTGCCTTTCATAATAACTGTAATAATATTAACAAGAGCACTCACAGAGCGCAAACTTCCGCCAACCTAATACCAACGCCCTCTCAACGATTAACTGGAGATGATTTTCAAAATGAGAATATCTGAAATAAATTTCTTCAATGAATATCATGAGACCTTTTGGTTTTCTCTTCTCTGGTCTTCCTTTAGTAATCCTGTTGTTTTAGATCGATGTATAGAATTATGTATATATGTAAGTATACTGTAAAGTGTTAAAATGTATGTATAATCTCCTAATATAATAACGAGCGTTACACACACAAGCACATAAATCCATACAAAGCCATCTTTACTTTCCAGCCATAAGGTCACGCATTTCCGAAGGAAGTGAATACATCATTGTATAGAATACACCTATGATGTAAATACCACATATTTTCATTACTACTACTTATTTTATTAACCGTCAAAGAATGAAAGTAAAAATCGACATTGTTGAGATTTAAACTCAGAAAGTAAAACTTCATAACTAAAAACCGTATTTTATCTGATGTTCTGACTAATCTGCCGTGTCAGCAATGGAGTGCAAACTGAAGATTGTGCAACATATTCTTAATATAAGACAAAATGAACCGAATTAAACCTATATCGAAAACTTCAATTGTAGGATACGAGATTTTCAGTAGAGACGAAAATTTAAGTGCCATAAGGCATTGAAACCTGAACGTTGTATAATGGCTTTGCATTTATGTAATGCATCTTTGTATAGGATAGTTTAGCTCATTAGCATTCAGATTACTCTGTCAAATGTGATGTTTATTTCGTCTGATTGTTTTGAATTAAGTTTGCATTATCGTGTATCTTCGAAGGCGGTGAGCTGGCAGAAACGTTAGCACGCCGGGCGAAATGATTAGCGGTATTTCGTCTGCCGTTACGTTTTGAGTTCAAATTCCGTCGAGGTCGACTTTACCTTTCATCCCTTCGGGGTCGATTAAATAAGTACCAGTTACGCACTGGGGTCGATGTAATCGACTTAATCCGTTTGTTTGTCCTTGTTTGTCCTCTCTGTGTTTAGCCCCTTGTGAGTAGTAAAGAAATAGGTATTTCGTCTGTCTTTACGTTCTGAGTTCAAATTCCGCCGAGGTCGACTTTGCCTTTCATCCTATCGGAATCGATAAATTAAGTACCAGTTGCGTACTGGGATCGATCTAATCGACTGGCCCCTCTCCCCAAATTTCGGGCCTAGAGGAGAAAAGATTATCGTGTATCTTCGAGATTTCAATATTGTGACTGTATATTTTTGGAATGACGTTGTTGGCTATTTGTGTGAGGCTGGATCTGGTTGGTTGGAACATAAAATAGGTAGAATATTTGGGCCAGATATGGCTGGTTTAAATAGTAAATGGTTAAAGAGAGTTGCAGCGATTAACTAAACACTACTTACTTATTTACAGCACGGTCAGAATGACGGTCGTCATTCAGTCGGAGGCGGCGTTAGTAGGCTAACACTTTATCGATTCTATCTTTGGCGAGACAACTGATTGGAACGTTATAAAACAAAACGAAAATAAATAAAAATGGAGATGTCTAAGGGACACAACTAAAGTATTTAAAACTGCTCAAGGTAAATAACTGTCGTAAGAAAGTTAAGAGTTAACTCCCTTGTTTCAAAACTGCTCATTATATTATTTTACTAATGGAAACGTTTGACTACAACTTTGTCTGCAAGCGAAGATCATATTTTCCGCGCTAGCATGAATAACAAGTTTCTGTGGGATTGATTCCTAATTTCTTAAAATAATCTCCTTTCTTAATTGCCATTAGGCTTTTACTTTTCTGCGTCTGAACGCGCGTAGCTTAATGATTAGGAGTGGATGTTGGGCTTATGATCGTAATGTCGTGAGTTCAATTTCTGGACTGGGCACATCTTTGTGTCTTAACTCTGAGTAAGAAATTTAATTTTTTCGTTGCTTCAGTCTACTCACCTAGAAATGAGTATCACCTGAGCCCTGGAGCAGTTCTCCCTCTCTCTCTCTCTCTCTCTCTCTCTCTCTCTCTCTATCTCTATCTCTCTCTCTCTCTCCAGTTATCTCACCCTTCATTTACCGCTGGATCAAAGGGTCGAAGGGTCGAGAAGAGGATGCCTGTGTCTTCTTGCTAAAACAGAAGCACCTAAATCAATTAGGGAACCATACTTGTTCGAGTATCCTTTTGAATGTATCATTGAGTAAATAACCCCCTACCTATGATATATTTTACGCATATGATTTATAAATATTTTCGAACGGGGAGCAGAATTTGAACGTCGTGGCGTATTAGTGGCATGTGAGATACTGACTGTGCAATTAAGATTCAATTCCCAGAAGTGCAAGTTACCCTTATTTCGCTAAGTTGCTGTTGATGCAATTATATTTAACCCCCACCATCCGGTGTATTTTTATACCCAAGCCTACATTATCCCCGGTGTCCTTTTTTAAAATGTGTAAATGTATGGTTTTAAAGAGATTTGGTTGCTATTTCTAGCAGGGTGAGCGACCACACAGAAGTATCTTCTTGGCGTGAGGACCCTTCGAATGCAGATTGCGTGTGTGTGTGTGCATGCGTTCGCACCCCGTGCGTGTGTGTGTGTGTGAAAAGAGTATGCGTATTGTGCGTATGTGTGTTTGCATATATTTGTCAATATGGGACCGTGTAGTGTGGTGGATGAAAAGATAATCTTCCAAACATATCCTCCTCCAACCTATACTCATTACTCCCCCTTAACCACCACCTCAGACATACTGAAGTACTTTAAAAACTCATCAATCATAGCTGGTTACTGAAATGAAAAGGATGTAGAAATTATTCATTGTGCCTCTGCATTTCCCTGTGTGTGTATGGTGTGTGTGTGTGTGTGTGTGTGTGTGTGTGTGTGTGTGTGTGTGTGTGTGTGTGTATGTGCTTTCGTGTGCATGCATGCGTACGTGCACGGTTACGTGTAGCTAATACTGTCTGCCCCATTTTCTACAACGACAAGCACCACAAATGTCTTCTGAACTAACGAATGGGCCATTAGGTGATCGCTCGACTTGTTAATAATAACAGCCAAAACAGCCAATTCTTTCTTAAACGGCATCCCTACCCTCTTACGCAAAAAAAGACACAGAAAATATAATCCTATATATTCCTATATATGTAAAGGGTAAAGACCCCCTTCGGTCATGAATGACCATGGGATTGCACCTAGAAAGTTACCCTCCTAGACACAAGTCCGGGCACGGTTGTTTATGGAAGACCAGCAGTCGCCCATGCATACCAGCCTCCCATCTCCACGCCACCAATGTTATCCAAGGGAAAGACAAAGGTCGATACAGCTTGGCACCAGTGACGTCGCAACTCATTTCTACAGCTGAGTGAACTGGAGCAACGTGAAATAAAGTGCCTTGCTCAAGAACACAACACCCAGCCCGATCCGGGATTCGAGCTCACAACCTCACGATCGTAAGCTCGACGCACTAACCACTGAGCCATGCACACACAGATATAGATACTCACATACACGCACACACATTTATATATGTATGTGTGTGTGTGTGTATGAATACATACATTATATATATATATATAGGCGCAGGAGTGGCTGTGTAGTAAGTAGCTTACTAACCAACCACATGGCTCCAGGTTCAGTCCTACTTAGGTGAATGTCTTCTACTATAGCCTCGAGCCGACCAAAGTCTTGTGAGTGGATTTGGTAGATGAAAACTGAAAGAAGCCCATCGTATACATATATCTGTGTGTGTGTGTGTGTGTGTGTGTGTGTGTGTGTGTGTGTGGTGTGTGTGTGTGTCCGTGTTTGTCCCCCCACCATCGCTTGACAACCGATGCTGGAGCACCGCCTTTAGTCAAGCAAATCGACCCCAGGACTTATTCTTTGTAAGCCTAGTACTTATTCTATCGGTCTCTCTTGCCGAACTGCTAAGTTACGAGGACGTAAACACACCAGCATCGGTTGCCATGCGATGTTGGGGGTGACAAACACAGATACACAAACATATGTATACATACATACATACATATATACAGCGGGTTTCTTTCAGTTTCCGTTCACCAAATTCACTCACAAGGCTTTGGTCGGCCCGAGGCTATAGTAGAAGACACTTGCCCAAGGTGCCACGCAGTGGGACTGAACCCGGAATCATGTGGTAAGCAAGCTACTTACCACATACCTACGAAATCTCTGTATCTCTCTACCTTTCTCTCGATCCTTTTTTTTTTTCATATATACCTGTCTATCCGTCCGTTCGTTTGCCTGTTCACATCTCCACTTACATCATACCTTCCAAACCCTCTCTATATCTCTCTCCCTCATTCCATATTACCTGACTTCCACTGACTTCTCTTCCTTCTTCTCTCTCCCTCTCACTCTCTTTTTTCTCATCCTATTACACCGTCGTTCTAATCACTCTGTCACCTTAATCCTTTTTTTCACCCACCACACCACCACCACCACCACCACCACTCCTTCCTTCCTCACCTTACCACTTTCACCCTCCCCATCCTTCACCTTATCACTCACATTCCCTTTCCCTTTGACACTCTCACTCTCACAACACCTCTGAATCTCTCATTCAAATCATACTTATCTGTCTTTCTCTCACCTCCCACAACCACTCCATCTCTCTCTCTCACACACACACACACACACTCATTCTCTCTCTCTCTCTCTCTATCATCTCCCACAGCCACTACCACTCCGTCTCTCTTCTTCTTCTACTACTTCTCCGTCTTCTTCTTCTTCTTCTTCTTCGCCTCCTCCTCCCCCTCCTTCTTCTTCTTCTTCTTCTTCGCCTCCTCCTCCTCCCCCTCCTCCTTCTTCTTCTTCTCGTCGTCCTCCTCCTTCTTCTTCTTCTCCGCCTCCTCTTCCTCCTTCTTCTTCTTCTTCTCCGCCTCCTCCTCCTTCTTCTTCTTCCTCTTCTTCTTCTTCTTCTTCTCCTCCTCCTTCTTCTTCTTCTTCTTCTTCTCCTCCTCCTTCTTCTTCTTCTTCTCCGCCTCCTCCTCCTTCTTCTTCCTCTTTTCTTCTTCTTCTTCTTCTCCTCTTCTTCTTCTTCTTCTTCCTCTTCTTCTTCTTCTTCTTCTTCTTCTTCTTCTTCTTCTTCTTCTTCTTCTTCTTCCTCTCTTCTTCTTCTTCTTCTTCTTCACCTCATCTTTTTCTCCTTTTCCACTGACCGACATATTTCCTGTTATTCTCAAATCAGAACATTCTGGAAAGCTCGATTTCAGTCTTATTGTTTCTATAAGAAGATTTACAAAGTCATTTAATGTTGTTTTTTTTTTTACTTGCCTATGTTTTAATTCTACTTTTTTTTTCTCTCTATTTAATTCTTTTGAAGGAGAATGATTTATTTTACGTCATGTTTGTATTATGTTAGACTGTTTATTTTTCTTTCTCTATTTTAAAAGGTTCTACAATCAAAATTAACCTTTACTTTACCTTCGCCTTCTCTTGCTCCCTCACACACACACTGTGGAGGCACATGGCCTAGTGGTTAGAGCAGTGGACGCGTGCCCGAGGGATCGCGGGTTCGAGTCTCAGACCGGGTGATGTGTGTGTTTATGAGCGAAACACCTAAGCTCCACGCGGTTCCGGCAGAAGGTAATGGCGAATTTCTGCTGACTCTTTCGCCACAACTTTCTCTCACTCTTTCCTCCTGCATCTTGCGGCTCACCTATCCGTCCAAATGGGGAACCTATACCCCAAGGAAACCGGGAAACTGGCCCGTATGAGCCAGGCGTGGCTCGAGAAGGAACAAACTCACACACACACACGTCGCTTCATTCAAATAAAAGTCGTTATTCTTTTTCTTTCTCTATATATCTGGCGAAATCCGTCCACATGTTCGTTTTGTTGTTCAGGGAAAACTCTATTTTTACCATGGAATATATTGACAAAATGTAATCATGTATAAATGTGAAACTTATATCCACAACTCATTCTCCACACATGCCCCCTATGTAAGGTGAAGGCATGGCTGTGAGATTAATAGCACGCTTTGTAACCTACAGGTTTCGGATTCAGTTCCACTTCGAGGTACCTTGGACAACTGGCTGGTACTATAGCTCCGTATGTTGCGAAATGCCTTGTATGTTAATTATATATATATCTATATATCTATATATATATATATATATATATAGGCGTGACTGTGTGGTAAGAAGTTTGCTTCCCAATCCTGGGTTCAGTCCCACTACGTGGTACCTTGGGCAAATGTCTTCTACTATATCCTCAGGCCGACAAAAGCCTTGTGAGTGGATTTGATTGACGGAAACTAGGACAAGTCTGTCGTATATATGTGTATGTGTGTTTGTTCACCCTCACCATTTGGCAACCGTTGTTGGTGCGTTTACGTCCCCGTAACGTAGCGTTACCCCAAAAGAGACCAATACAAATAGTACTAAGCTTAAAAGAAAAACAGAAAAGAAGTACTGGAGTCGATTCGTTCGACTAAAAATTCCCCAAGGCGGTACCCCAGCATGGTCGTGCATGAAACAAGTAAAGGATTAAAGACATGAGCAAACTTGTGCCTGTGTACAAAGATATATTAGACAAATTCCTTAATACATTTTAATGAGAATTTTCTGTTAATGTAACGTAAACAATTTACTTTCTTTCTTTCATTCTCTCTTTCTTTCTTTCACAACCTTGTCAGCCTATTTTTACTAAATTCTCTTCCCTAGTCCCGACAACTTAACCACTTCCCTATCGTACGTGGCCTCTGGGTTTTTTTCTATTTTCCATTTATTTTTTTCATTTTTTAAATTTTCTAATTAATTTGAACTTTTGTTCTTTTTGTTGTTCCATTTTAGACATAAATCACATTTTCTATAGAAGTATTTACCTTAAAACTTCATATAGAACCCGAAGGACACACAGGTGATTATAGTACTTACGTTCAAATCTATCAGAACGCATTAAGAATAGATGAGCATGTCATCATTTCGAATCTCGATATTCACAGTGCATATAACAATTTATTATGAGTTAACAGATATTAGCACTGATCAGCGAACAGCTTGTTCGCTGAAATTATAAACAAAGCCATCGGCTGCTTTTTTTAGATTCAATGGTCGAGCATTTTTCGCAAATGAAACACAAGATGTCGTAACACCAGTGTCCTGGAATCCCTTGTACTAATGAACCGAGTGTTATGAACATATGGCCGTCGTAAAGATAAAGCAATTCGCTAGTGACGAACACAACAGTGCTTAGCCTACTTACGTTCGATTCTACTGAATTTATTAGGAATAAATATATAAATATATAGGTGCAAGAGTGGCTGTGTGGTAAGTAGCATGCTTACCAACCACATGGTTCTGGGTTCAGTCCCACTGTGTGGTACCTTGGGCAAGTGTCTTCTACTATAGCCTCGGGCCGACCAAAGCCTTGTGAGTGGATTTGGTAGACGAAAAGTGAAAGAAGCCCGTCGTATATATGTATGTATATATATATATATATATATATATATGTATATATATATATATATATATATATATATAATATTAATATATATATATATATATTATATATATATATTATATATATATATATATAAAACATTATTGGTGAATTGAAGAATGGAGCTGAACGCAGATTGAACAGAAATCGTTTTTTTCATTCTACACGTGTTTCGAAAGGCACAAATTACCAAAATCCGATTGAATAATGGGACCATATTGTGTCTTTCTCTTCAGGAAGAAAAAAAGGAAATCCGTTGGAAAAAAAACGAACAGAGGCAGAGCAAAAAACAAATCGAACTGTGCTCCTAAGAGCCATGGCGAAACTGTTTATCAGTGTATGTTGAGAACCGGTGGCTGAAGAATTCAACAGGTCAGGCATCGGTCAAACATGTGGGTGAGGGTGTATAGATGTTCTTGTGACCGAGATAAAGTTCTGACTATTTAAGAAATATTGGATGTTTTATAAGGGGCGAGAAAAAATCTACTTAGAGACGTGTGTGTGTGTATACTGTTTCATATATTGTGTGTTGGCGTAGGGGTAGAAAACATTTTTTGTGTACTTGTGTGCGTTTGATCGTTCGGCTGTCAGTGGCTACTGCCGTGATAACCGTTGGGTGGCAGAAAGAAAAAAAATAAAGAAATTATATAGATATATTTTATGTTTTTATGTGTGTGTGTGTGTGTTTCATCTAAGCCTACCTTGACAAGGAACCCCCCGCTGTGAAAAACAACCCCGTTTTGTCTTACAGGAGTAATTTCCCTTGCAGTGGTTAATTGTAGATATCTTAAAATCTATTTCAGAATTTGTTACCAAGGGCTATGGGTGCCGGTCTTATTTAGAAACGCTATTTAAAGGCCAGATAAGTGTAACGCCGCCAATGGGGGCATCGAAAAGCCGACTGTAAGAGCCCGTTACCATCCGGCCTCTGGCAAACAAAATATGGAAGAGTTTCGGAGACACAAAGGTTGCACTGTCTTCTGCCCCTATCAATGGGAGGGCCACCGACAAAATTGACCATTCCAGCCTATAGCTTAGTTTCGCATCCTTCAGTCGCCATATAGCTTACTGAGTCCCGTGGTCTGGCGCTTTTGCTACTAAGGTAACCGGTTAAACTTTTGATTAATCTACTACAAGATTATTCATCTTTCTATTTCACATTATATATATATATATATATATATATAGATATATATATATATATATATATATATTGATAAAAATGGTAAGACACAAAAGGAAGACGAGACCTCGATATCATGTAAATGTGTGTGTGTGTGGTGTGGTGTGTTGTGTGTGTGTGTGTGTGTGTGCGTGCGTGTCTGTGTTTGTCCCCCCAACATCGCTTGACAACCGATGCTGGTGTTACAACCCCGTAATTAGCGGTTCGGCAAAAGAAACCGATAGGCTTACAAAGAATAAGTCGTGGTGTCGACTTGCTCGACTAAAGGCGGTGCTCCAGCATGGCCGCAGTCAAATGACTGAAACACGTAAAAGAGTAAAAGAGTAAATCATCGTCCCATGTAGAAAGGCTCTTTTTTTTTTTATCAAAATCAAGATCTAAATTAGAGATAGCATGAATACATACATGGTATTCGGCTGCAAAATTTGTTGGGGGTTTTGTTGTTGTTGTTTTTTTTCTCCTTTTCTGCCCAATATTAATACGCAAACAACAATAATGTAATAAAGATTATATGGGATATTACGAAACCCCTAATTTTACGAGTTTTATTTTTCAGCTCATATTTGTATGGTGAGATGAAATTTTTCAAGCGAAAGATCAAAATTTTGAACGAAGTGCAAATGTTTCTACTGCCATAACAAATGTTTCTGTGTGTTACCGAAAAATTTATTGAGAGCGAAAAAAAACAAACTTCTAAGTAAACAAGTCTAGATTTGTTTTTTTTTTTAAAGAAATCTACAAGCCCGTCTACGAGTGCTTGTGAATCGCCGATCGCATCTACGAGTGATGGTGTGCGCGAGTCTAGTGCGAATGAAAGTGATTCAGAAAATAATTATGATAATAATTTTTTATTATAAATGATCTTGACGTTCTTTTTACTTTACATAAAATATTCTTTACATTTTACTGTTCGATCAGGCTTCAGTTATGGTTTAATGACAACAACAAACAATTCCACAACTAACATTAAAACTGAGAAAATTCGATTCTACTTCAGCGTACGGTCTACTGCTATATCTGTAGTCTGCGCTGTGAACGGACCCGATCTGGGTTAAGATTATGTTTAGATTGCACGGTAAAGTGTAAATGGCCAAGCAGACTGCACGCTAAATTGGCGCCGAAAATTCTTTCTCACCCCCCTCTCTTTCCTCTCTCTCTCTCTCTCTCTCTCTCTCTCTCTCTCTATCTATCTATCTATCTATCTATCTATCTATCTATCTACTTCAATCTCTTTCTTTCCCTCTCTCTCCCTCTCCTCCTTTCTTTCTCTCAGATTAAAAGAGAAACAGATACGGCAGTAGAAATGGTGGTGTTGATGGTAGTGGTGGTGGTGATGGTGGTGCCACTAGTATACACGCCAAACTGTCAAATGTCAGTCATTATTAATTTGAAACTGTACTCTGGTTCTTTTTGTTTTAATTAATATTTATAGAATCTAAAATATTATCTAATTATTACTTTGGCCTTCCCCACTTCTCCGCTCAAGTGGAGGGGAAGAGGAGATCCGAAGTGATATTTTAATATATGTTGTTGATAAAGAAGTCATGTCGTCAGTTTAACACCTAGCCTTGGGCAGCATGCGGTGTTGGTGCAACGGTATACATACATACATACATACATACATACATACATACATACATACATACATACATACATACATACATACATAGAAATAAGAAACAAGAAATAACAACCTACAGTATGGTAGAAGCAATAACCACTCATAATAAAAAGGACTACTGGTGGAATATCCCAGTGAAAGCCTCAATGAAATGTAAACATAATGGACCTGACATAGTAATTGGGCATGGAGAAAAGAAACTTTACAGTTGTGGAAATCAGCTGCCCAGCGGATGCTAAAGATCAACGAAAAAGAAAATACTAATGCTGAACTATTGAGGTATCTACAGCTACTCTATCCATATTACAAGATCAGATTTATATCTGTAATTATTGGGGCACTGGGACATGTAACACAATGTCTGAATACCAGTCTTGAGACATTAAACCACTCAAAACTAAAAAGGAAAAATTAGACTTCTCAAAACCAGAAGACTACAGATCCAAGCCATCACTGGAATTTTAAAAATCTGTAAAACTTTCCAGACGTTCATCAGTTAAGTACATATGAACATGTCTAGACATGCAGCTGCATGCATGAGAATACATACATAAAACAAACATACCAATCTGCACATATACATACATACAAAAATACCCTGTTGGTGTTTGTTGAAATTCCAATGAAGGAGCCTTGAATCTAGGTTAGAAACCGGGTCTTAAACTGAATAATGACATACATACATACAAATATATATATATATATATATATATATATATATATATACCGTAAATCCTCGAGTATTGTCCGCCCTTGAGTCTAATATGCAGGGGATTTTTAGGTGGGGTGTACCTCTGAAAAACCTAAACCTTGTGGATAATACGCACCCCTTCTCTAACTTGAGTCAAGGGTGTCTATATAACGTCCTTGGTTTGTAAAAATATATACGGTAACGTCCTTTATTATTATTGTGTATATAACATAATGCAAACGTGTAGCTTTTCTGTGCATTTTGTTTGCAGAAAACAAAGAAATACTAGTAATAACGTTTAATAAATATTGCTTACTGCAAGTTATGGATGATTCTTTTATGACTTCATTGCTTTCAGGCTTAGTTTAAGGTATTTTCGCACCCGACATCACAAAATGCATCTGAATAAACATTGCTGGACAGCAAATAGCGACTTGAACATTGGTTAGAAAATAATTTTCATTTTTAACCTTTAATTTTGGGAATAAAATGCGGATTATACTCGAGAATTTACGGTATATATATATATATATATATATATATATATATATATATATATATATATATATATATATATATATATATATAGGGAGCATTCACAAAAAACACAAAAGACGAAGACAGGTGGTGTAGACAACAAACAGATGTATTAGTTTAACGCTCGAGAAGTGAAAAAGTCTTCAACGTTTCGAGCCTACGCTCTTCCATAGAAAGGAACACAGAAAGAAACAAGGAGAAAAAATAAAGAAAGTGTAGTGGCTAGCGATCCATTATACTAGCAGAAATACTTGGCATTATCCGGGTTAAAGAAAATAATGAAATTTAAAAGCCTCTTCTAGATTACGCAGGTCTCAACTGCTAGTAGCTGAAATACCAACTTTCTATGTAACTCTACAACCGATGCCAACATGGAACATAAACATTAAGTGAAATGTGAAAAGAAAGTTTGTAAATACATGTTTGTCTAACTTATTTTGTAACCAAAAAAAAAGCAGGTACAGATTATAAACAATGAAAAGTCGTGCGTAGATTACACACACCAACACACACACACACACACACACACACACACACACACACACACACAGCGAATATATCACGTTATTGTTTCACTTTTATATACACAGTTATACATTCATGCATGTCAGTCGAAAAGTGAATGTGTAATAGTTATACTTTAACACTCAATGGTTTTACACTTCTGTGGACCTACTATTCATGTAAGTGTTTTCTGTCTTGCTATGTTTATCACTGAGAATGTAGAGGTTCTTTTCATCTCCAACTCAAGAACATCCAACATACAGCTGATCATGTGAGAAGCAAGGTTGAAGGAAGTTAAGTCCCATAACCTTTAGTGATTGCCCTTGTGCTTTGTTGACAGACATTGCAAAGCTAAGTTTGACAGGAAACCGCAGTCTCTTGAACTGAAAGGGGAGATAATCTGAGATGAGAGGTATCCTTGGAATGAAGACATTCTCACCCATCATATTGCTATGATGAAGAGGTTTCACAGCTGCATAGGTGACTTGCACATTTGTGCCTCTGTCAGAGTGGCGTCCCAGTGTGCATAATCTTCCAGAAGACTTCTGAGATGGCAAGCCTAATAATATGCTTGACATACTGTGTTATCAACCACAAGTAAGGCTGTAAATGATGTGGGTCCCTTGACATGGTGTAATAGAAGCCTTAGATAGTAGCACTCTGAGTAGTTGGGATGGACAACATAGATTCTACCAAGTGTGTCTGATTTCTTGATTCCCGGATGATGTGTGAGTGCTCCAAGTGCATGTCTTTTCCATTTGTTTTGGTACCAGGTATAGAACTGTGGAACTTCATTGTATAGCAGTCTTGTAGTAAATTCATCATCTTGACAGAGCTTGGAGAATGCTGTGAGTATGGCATTTTTGGGAGCTTCCGTTTGTATTTGGACTGTGTCTGTCAGTGTGCTGCCTCTGAGATCGAGGACAATGTCACGCTTGTCATGTTCTTGTCCAACCAGAAGCACAGCTATTTCATTTGCAGTTGGTGCATTAAACCTCCCTCCATGTTGACCAGATGGTTTCTTGTCTGATCTGATAACTGCCTTGTAATCCATGGAGTCAGGTGGAATTGTTTCAAGTGCAGTCTTGAAGCTTCTGATTAGGTTGTTGTTGTTATGCAGCATCTTTTGCAGAGACACTACAATGTTCATCCTGATGCCAGAAATGTTCTTGCACGTCTCTTGCCTTTTTTGTTGAGAATCACCCATAAAATATATTTGAAGGAATTTTGGTGATTCATTTGACAAAGGTAGTAGAGAGCCAATCTGATGATAAATCTGACCCTGGACCTTAAAAGTTTGCATGAATCCTGGCTCAGTTAAATCTCTTGTGGCTCCAAATGATGTCATCTGTAGTGCGATATTGTACTGTCTAATTTTGTTTTGTAAGTGTTTGGAATTTTGGTCAGTTGATGACAACAGTTTCTTCAATGGCTCTGGAGGTTGGGGGATTGCAGGGAGTTTAACCTTTCCACCACGGCAGCACAATGCAGGTGTCTCTCCAGACTACTTCTTTGCTTTACAATGTATGCACTCAGTTGCCGTTGCACCAATGGAAACTCTAGTGTCATCTGCATAATGAACTGCTGGATCATAATTGAAAACTGCTTCATAAAAGTTGCTTCTCTGAGTTGTTGCAACTGCTCTGCGTTCTGCAGTGGAGATCCTATTCCTTGTCAGTTGTGCATACCTCTGTTCATCACTTTGAGATGCTTGGACTTTTGTAGTGTACAGTCTGTTTGTTTCTTGGCATGCTTCCCTTTCTGCAGCTGTCTCTCTTTCCCTGGACAGAGATATTCTTTTGGCTGACCTTGATATTGTAAACAAATTGGCATAACTACAGATTTCTGCCCCCCACCCATCGAGTTTGGATGATCATAACTCTCAGAAAATTGGATATTTGTAAATAAAACTCTATACGAATATGTGTTTATCATGTAGATTCTTCTGAATATACAAAATTTTGCGGAGTACGTGTTTTAGGAGGGGGTGGGGAATTTCTGAAAATTCACCGGAGTCCACTTCAATTCGTCTTCATTTTCAAGAAAATGGATATTTTTTAATGATATTCTCTACAAATATACCTCGGACTATGTAGATTCCGAGGACATGATAATTGTGGTGAAAGAGTACAGAAGGGGGGGGGGCGAGCCCTGCTGTACTCTTTCACCACAACCTTCTCTCACTCTTTCTTCCTGTTTCCGTTGTACCTGTATTTCAAAGTGCCAGCCTTGTCACACTCTGTGTCACCCTGGTTCTCCCCGAGAACTACGTTAAAAGTACACGTGTCTGTGGAGTGATCACTTTCGTTGATCAGATCAACTGGAACACTCGTCGTCGTAACCGACGGAGTGTCACATATATATATATATATATATATATATATATATATATGGGGGTGTTTAGGATAAGTATGTGTGTGCAGTGTGTGCAAAAGTATATATAATCTTTCTATTTTTGAATGCTGTAATCCAAACTAGGAAAACACGCGGATTTGACGTGACAGTTTTTTCGGAATTGGGTGGTGATAATGGGGAATAACAGTGGAACAACACACGCACACACACACACAGAGGGAGAGTGAGAGAGACATACATACACACATACATACATGCATACATACATTCATGCATACATACATACATACATACATACATACATACATACATACATACATACATACATACATACATACATACATACTTACACTAATACATGTTGGATAAGTAGAAACATGACGATAGATTGTTCGCAGTGTATGTCAGAACGTATTTGAATCAATGTGAACGTATGTGTAGGTGAAAGAGAGAGAGAGAGAGAGAGAGAGAGAGAGAGGGAGAGAGAGAGAGAGAGAGATGGATACGGAGAAAGAGACGGAGACACGGAGGGAGGGAGGTGTGGCGAGTTATATTTTCTCAACAAACAAACATCACAGGTGTTTGCTCACGTTTATACCTGCTAACCTCAAGTAAAAATATTCACCATGTAAGTCACTTTAAAACCTCACCCCTACATACTACCATATCACTACTACTACTACTACTATTACTACTGCTGCTGCTACTACTACTACTACTACTACTAATAATAATAATAATAATAATAATAATAATAATAATAATAATAATAATAATAATAATAAATTCTGGATTTATTGACCAGAAGGGCTAACATAAATAAAAAAACATGTAAGGACAAAGACAGAACGAAAAGTACAAAGGGTTTTGTCCAAAAAGAAAGGTCCATATAAACATTAATAACAGCGAAAAATATAACAAATAAAACTCCCAATAGAGGGAGGCGCTTTGAAAGGTTAGTGGTGGAAAACCCCATAAAAGCCACAGGAGCCTGGTCAAAAAGGGGTAGAGAGCCCCTTCTCCTTTTATATTACCTTTTTTTTTTTTTTTACAGGTGTAACCTCAGAATTGGTCCGTTCATACTGACCATTTTACCGACATTCACCCACTTTTCAATAGATTTGCTACGAGACAGCACTTCCCTCTCTGCTCTCATCTTCCTGTGGAACTTAAAAAAGTTGATGAGGCCTTGGCCAAAGAGGAAAATGTCTAACATCTATACCATTATCACCAGCAGCGAATATCACTACCGTCATCATTTGGCTGGGAACTAGTATGGCAGTGGTGATGATGCCATGTCGTCTGCTGTTGACTTTTTTTAACCTACAGGATGAAAGCTTCTTCACAAATGGACTCCAAGCTCTGCATCACCGATGGAAGAAGTGTGTAGACTGCAAGGGGGGATATGCTGAAAATTAAACCTCATTTGGTCACATTCCAAGAGAGTGTCTTGATCAGCCTATGAACTTTTTCAGCCAGCTCTCGTATCTATTTAATTTAGCGATATCTAATGTTACTTACTTAGCGATATCTAATTTAATTAATACACGCTACCAATCATTGCACTGTTATGCCAATTATGGCAGACTGGTTTGACTCTTACTAATTTTGAGCATGTTTTAAATAACGTAAGTTGTCCGGAAAGTTAGTGCCGATTTTTAAAGGAAAGAAAAAGTTCAATAAATACTTACCATTACATTTTTAATCAACCAAATATGAACCATTTTGTTGCACAATGCGTCTCCATCTTTCCTTTAACTTGAAAATACCCTCTTCCCAGAATTGATGTGGTTTCATGGCAAAGAATTCATCAAGGTATCTTTTTACGTCATCCAAGGAATTGAAATTTTTACTATTAAGACTATTCTGCAGAGACCTGTATAAGTGGAAATCTGAAGGAGCAATATCTGGTGAATATGGAGGGTGATGTAACACATTCCAGCCGAGCTGCAGCAAATTTTGTCTGGTTCCCAAAGCATCAAGTGCCGAAAATGAACTTTCTTATCTTCCATTTTAGAGGGTTTCAGAATTAACACAGATTATAGGAGCATAAACCTTCTTCCACGAAAAGATAGCTTAAACTGTGCTCTAAATGGAGGTGTAGTCAAATCCTATTTTATGGACTCAACCATGTTCTAAAATAAGTCGAAAGGTAAGCTACTATAAATCGGCATGAACTTTCCGGACAACCCAATATATTGTTTGTCATAAAAAAAGACAAGAATACGCTATCAATTAGTTTATAAACAGGTAAAAATTCCGGTGCTAGTAAGATTAGCTTCTATTGTCTGAGTCACAGAAAAGAAATAACGTAGTTTAGCCACGGAAAGAAGTTTAGCCAGTTTGTCCCTTCTTTTTCTGTCTTACCATGTAAACCTCCCCGTGTTAAACCACTCCTTCCAACCTATATCTTGTCCGAGACGAAAGACTTTCCATATTCCCTCGCTTGGTTTCATCCGGTAATTTTTCTCTTCAGTAGTTTTTTTTACAAGTTCATACCTGGTTTCGTTTCTTGTGTACGTTGCTCAGAACACACTGTTTCACACACATTTTTTGTTTATATGTATGTATGTCACCGTGATCACCGTGACCGA
>NC_043001.1:46173467-46208467 GCF_006345805.1 Octopus sinensis | reverse complement strand
ATTTCGAGTTAAGTCCCTCCGTATGGCACCTTGCGCAAGTGTCTTCAAATATGGCTTCGAGTAACCAATGCGTATGAGTAAATTTGGTAGATGGAAATTGTATGGAAGCTCATCGGATATGTATGTATGTATGTATGTATGTATGTATGTATGTATGTATGTATGTATGTATGTATGTATGTATGTATGTATGTATGTGTGTATGTATGTATGTATGTATGTATGTATGTATGTATGTATGTATGTATGTATGTATGTATGTATGTATGTATGTATGTATGTATGTATGTGCAGATTTGTATGTTTTATTTTATGTCTTCTCATGCATATACTTGCATCTAGGTATGCTCATATATACTTAAATAATAAACTTCTGAAAAGTTTTACAGATTTTTACAGTTCCAGTGATGGCTTGGATTTGTAGTCTACGAATCAGCTTTCCCCTTCCTGGTTTTGAGAAACTTAATTTCCCAAGATTTGTATTTAGGCAGTGTGTTACATATCTCAGAGTCCCATTAATTACATGTATGTATGTATGTATGTATGTATGTATGTATGTATGTATGTCATTATTCAGTTTTATTTCAAGATTTCTTGCCAATTGAGAAAGAGCCGGTTCCTAACCTAGTCCGAAGGCTCCTTCAATGGAATTTCAACACCATCAACGGGGTATTTGTGCATGTGTGTGTATATATATGTGTAGTATTTGGAGTCAGTGCATGTGTAGATTTGTATATATGTATGCGCGCGCGTGTGGGGGGGTGCGTGCGTGTGTTATATGTGTATATGTATGTATGTATGTTTGCGTATGTATCTTTGGTTTGTCGCCCCCTCCGTTTGACAACCGGTATCGGTTTGTTCACGTCCCCGTAACCTATCAGTTCGGCAAAGATACCAAAGGGATAAATAGGAAACTTAGAAATAAGTGCTCGACTAATCCTCGCAAGTCAATGCCCCAGCATGGTCGCCGTCAAATGACTGAAACAAGTAAAAGATAAACAACAAACAATTATATTAGACTCATTATGATTACATTTGGTACAAGTTTAGAAGGAAATGTTCCGCAAAATATTCCTCGTGTTGAAACGCATGTATGTCTTTAATATTAGCAATATTTGCTACATCTATCCCATATAGTCTTACCTATGGATGGCATTTATTTTATCTTTAACTTGATTTTATCATTAGGCTGCAGCCATGCTGGAGCACTGCCTCGCAGAATTTTTAGTCTAATGAATGGTCACCGGTACTTTTTTTAAGCCTGGTACTTACTCTGTCGGTCACTGTTGCACAACTGCTAAGTTACGAGGACGTAAACACACTAATACCGACTGTCCAGTGGTCGTTGGGGACAAACACTCACACGCACACACACACAGAAAGAGAATGAGAGAGAGAGGGATAGAGAGAGAGAGAGAAGAATAGAAAGATTTATGCATTTGCGTATATGTCTACCTTATTTTTTCATATGTATATGTGTATGTGTGTGACTATATGTTAGTATCTGTGTACGTATGCATGTGTCTATTTGTGAATTTAAGTTCCCGTTCTATTTCTCAAATTTCAACCCAACAGAGATAGTGCCTTACTCCAAACCAGAAACGAATCTCTTTGAAATTTAGACATCAACTATCCCATTAACAAAACCTCACTCTGATTCTCCCAGTCACTGTCTTAGTGTACTCCCTTCCAACATCTCAAAGGCAATGGAGATAGCCTTTACTAAGATGTCCTGTAGCACAATGATTTTCACTTTCCTCCGTAATGATCAGATCGTACCCAGCCATCTTAAAACGTAATGGATACACTGAATAATGCAGTTATATATATATATATATATATATATTATATATATATATATATATATATATATATCCAGAAAACAAGACGATGTGGTTAAAGTTGAAAGCCTTTGATTATAAGTCAGCTTAATCAGGTCTGACCAAAGATTGAACAACAACAAACACTAAATCAACTCTAAATCGACACTAAGGTTCGTTTACATCTTCCTTCTTTCATTAACGACGACTTGCTCTAAGCGACTAACGACTCTTACATCTATGAAGATGAAACACTCCTAACTCTTCCTTAGCATACAACACACAGACATCATCCACATGTAGTCTAAATACCTTGTGCTGGGCTGAACAGTCGAGTCACCATCAATACATCGTTCAAAAGGAAAGATTGTCAAAAGACAGTCACTGTATAAAACTAGTGAAACAATCTTGATATATCACCCTCTTTAGTTACAAATAGTAGTAGCTAATGGAGGAAGGAAGTAGACGTAAACGAACCTCTGTCGGTGTGCAATTTGAGAAACAAAACAGAAACATATATTCGTACACTGATAAAGGTAGCCGGACTTACAGTGATATTTCTATGTGACTGTTTACTGGTTGCATACCCAAGGCTCTTTGTATTTTCCACCTGTTGATTATGAACATTACGATTATTACGAAATTCCGAGTTTCCTGAAACAGCTGTCGAGTTAAGAAATTGTGTATTCTCTTCTTGGTGTTCTAAATTTTGTATACTCTGTGTAAATATATTTGCATGTGTGTGTGTGTGTGTGTGTGTGTGTGTGTGTGTGTGTTTACCTTTATGAATATAAGTAGTTATATGTATCTATAGATATCTACATGGCTCAGTGGGTAGAGCGTTGGACTCACAATCATGTGTGTTGTGTTCTTGAGAAAGACACTTTATTTCACATTGCTCCAGTTGACTCAGCTGTAGAAATGAGTTGTGATGTTACAGGTGCCAAGATGTATTGGTCTTTGCTTTTTCCTTGGACAACATCAGTGGCACGGAGAGGGGAGATTGGTATGCATGGGCAACTGCTGGTCTTCTACAAACAACTTTGCCCGGAGTTGTGCCTCAGAGGGTCACTTTCAAGGTGCAATCCCATGGTCGTTTATGACCGAAAGCTGTCTATACCCTTTACCTTATATATATATATATATATATATATATATATATATATATATATATATATATAATATATATATATGTACGTGTAAGTATGTATATACATCAAACCTAATCGTATTTATTTGCATCACTATCTCCATATCAGCTTGCCTGGATATATCTTATAGCCACTCCAGACGTTGTCAACGAAGTCCTGGATAAAGTATTTGAAGTAAAGTTCAGTTCACTCGAGCACTACTATGTGTTTACTATACTGTTTTCTATACTGAGCTTTCACCTATACACGCAAGTGCAAATGCTAACATATAAATTAATGACATTACAATATCCTCACTCCCTGAACAGGACACCTGTCATCACAGTGTTAATTATTTACAGCTGAGTGAACTAGGGTAAGTGGAATGAGCTGTTTTTTTTTCTCAAGAACACAACAGACCGTCCGGTCCGGGAATCGAAACTAAGATCAGAAGGTCGCAAGTGCAACACCCCTGACCACTCGGCCACGCGCCTTCACTAGTCATAAAGGACATACATTTAAAATAAAAAGTTACTAGAAATGCTAGCTCTGACGAGTACACCAGCGGTGTATATAGTTTGAGCGTGCTAGGTGAGTGCTACACGTTTACAAAATATGGTAAATTAGTATTTATTATAAAATCAGGTCGTACTTTGCTTTCAGATCATATTATATACACTCAAAAACAAAGATTAAGTTCAAGTAATACAGGTAATTCGCCGACTTTCTAGATTCTGATAATCCGGAACCTTACGAGCAGGAACTTCTGATTTCCGCACCCGCCATACTAGTTTACTGGTACCTTGCACAAACTAGTATCGAGCACAGTATATTCCTTTCTACTATAAGCACAAAGCCTGAAATTTGGTGGAGGGGTATAGTCGGTTATATTGACCCCGGCATTCAACTGGTATTTAATTTATCGACCCCGAAAGGATGAAAAGCAAATTCGGCCTCGGCGGAATTTGAACTCAGAACGTAACGGCAGACGAAATACGGCTACGCATTTCGCCAGGCGTGCTAACGTTTCTGCCAGCTCACCGCCTCACCGAGCATAGTATATTATTAATAAATTTGTATGATTTATACCAATGTTCAAGTACCCGTTTTTCATTTAATTATTTTAAGTAAATTTAATGCTTGCTTAATTTAAGGCGGTGAACTATCGGAATCGTTAGCACGCTGGGAAAATGCTTAACAGCATTTCGTTTGTCTTTACGTTCTGAATTCAAATTTCGCCGAGGTCGACCTTGTCTTTTATCCTTTCGGAATCGACAAAATAAGTACCGGTTGGTCACTGAGGTCGGTGTAATCGACTTAACCACCGCTCCCCCGTAATTACAGGCTTTGTACCAAATTTGGAACCAATATTTATTTAATTTAGAGTGCGGCCACTCTTGGTTCGGAAAATTCAGTAATCCGGAATAGTCGCTGAACTAAATGTTCCGGAAAGTCAATGTTGTGCCTTTATCACGTATAGAAATATCTTAACGTTTGAATATTTAATTCAACGTTTGAATATTTAAATGATTATGCCAGAGTAGTGAAAATGATAAAGCCAGAGTAATGATAACAACCACAATACACCTCTGAACCTCCGCATACATAACATAGCTAAGACGAGCTTTCCTCTTTAAGACGGGAAAATACTTCAGCTTCAGTCAGTTGCTGGTCATCAATATTGCCTAAGACTTAGAATACATCTGAGACAGAGCTGCTGCAACTATACGCTCGTCCTAGACCAGTGTTTCTCAACGGGGTGGGCCTGCGAGGGTTAAAAGAGTGAGGAGCGAAAAAAATTGTCATGTTTAAGAAAATTAACATTTTTTTTTCTTTCTAAACTTGGCACAAGGCGAGCAGTTTTGAGAGGAGCGACAGGCCGAGATACCCTAATATTTGACTGGTTCTTATTGTGTAGACCCCGAAAGGATGAAAAGCAAAGTCGAACTCACAACAGCAATCGATGCTTCTCTTAACTTCTTTACTTGCATATTTCACATTCATCTCTCCTCCTCTTTCCGTGACCACCTTCATTGTGTCTCATCCACATTAACCCAATACTAACAAGTATCCCCTATTGTTTCTGACCAGAACATCAATCTTTGAGAATTCTCTCTTCTTTCCATTTTTGTTTCCCTGCAGTGTGAACATCATTGATATGAACTCACCAATGTCGGAGAAGAAATGTAATTTTCTCTTTTTTATCAGTGTTTTTTTTTTTTAGGCGTAGGAGTGGCTGTGTGGTAAGTTGCTTGCTTACGAGCAACATGGTTCCGGGTTCTACTATAAGTGCCTTCTACTATATCCTCGGGCCGACCAAAGCCTTGTGAGTGGATTTGGTAGACGGAAACTGAATGAAGCCCGTCATATATATGTATATATATATATATATATATATATATATATATATATGTGTGTGTGTGTGTGTGTGTGTGTGTGTGTGTGTGTGTGTTTGTCCCTCCAACATCGCTTGACAACCGATGCTGATGTGTTTACGTCCCCGCAACTTAGCGGTTCGGTAAAAGGAGCCCGTTAGAATAAGTACTAGGCTTACAAAAAAATAAGTCCTGGGGTTGATGTGTTCGACTAAAGGTGGTGCTATATAGTCAGACAAACAGACAGGAAAGAAACGAAAGACAAAGAAAGAAAGAAAGAAAGAAAGAAAGAAAGAAAGAAAGAAAGAAAGAAAGAAAGAAATAAAGAAAGAAACAAAGAAACAAAGAAAGAAAGAAAGGAAGAAGGGAGAAATGAAGGTATATAAATTTCCCTGCTGAGAAATTTATGTTTGACCTGTGATCTATGACTGAAGAAAGTGTCTATATTTCAGGTAACATTACTGAATGAGACATAAACGTATACATTACGGCTACATAATGAAGTCATTATATATGAACAGAAAGGCGGCGAGCTGGCAGAATCGTTAGCACGCCAGGCGAAATGCTTTGCGGTATTTCGTCTGCCCCTACGTTCTGAGTTCAACTTCCGCCGAGGTCGACTTTGCCTTTCGTCCTTTCGGGGTCGATAAATCAAGTACCAGTTACGCACTGGGGTCGATGTCTGTCCTTGTTTGTCCTCTCTGTGTTTAGTCCCTTGTGGGTAGTAAAGAAATAGGTATTTCGTCTGCCGCTACGTTCTGAGTTCAAATTCCGCCGAGGTCGACTTTGCCTTTCGTCCTTTCTGGGTCGATAAATTAAGTACCAGTTACGCACTGGGGTCGATATAATCGACTTAATCCATTTGTCTGTCCTTGTTTGTCCCCTCTGTGTGTAGCTCCTTGTGTAGTAAAGAAATAGGTATTTCGTCTGTCTTTACGTTCTGAGTTCAAATTCCGCCGAGGTTGACTTTGCTTTTAATCCTTTCGGGGTCGATAAACTATGTACCAGTTGAGTACTGGGGTCGATCTAATCGACTGGCCCCCACTCCCCAAAAATTTCGGGCCTTTTGCCTGGAGTAGAAAAGAGTCGTTAGCACGCGGGATGAAATGCTTAGCGGTATTTCGTCTGCCGTTACGCTCTGGGTTCAAATTCCGCCGAGGTCGACTTTACTTTTCATCCTTTCGGGGTCGATAAATTGAGTACCAGTTGAGTACAGGGATCGATATAATCGACTGTCTCCTTCCCCAAAATTTCAGGCCTTGTGCCTATAGCAGAAAGGATCATATATAGATAGATATGTGTGTATATATGTATATATGTATGTATACTTACATACATATAGACATATATACATGCACACACATGCACACAAATATGCACTCATACATAGCATAGCCTGCGGTATGTTTAGACATAGATACATATGTATGTGCATACTTGAGTAAAAAAAAATGCAGATCTGTGCATGCAATGACAGGTATACATACACTTACACTCACACCTACCCATCCAAGACCCACACACACACACACACACATACATGCATATATATATACAAACATGAATACATGCTTAGAAGCTAACATACATACATAATTCATATTGCCTAAATCCCAGTGAAAGAGCCTAGAGTCTTCTTTCTAGGTTAACAAATGGTTCTTTATGAGTGAGAAATTTGAAATATAACACTAGAAGCATAAACACACACACACACACACACACCACACACACACACACATTTGTTATACCTGTGACTACAGGACTTGTTAGTAATGGAACTGACTGTATGAGTACCATTCTTCAAAAAGGTGGCCTTCACAAAAGCAGAAACGACATAGCTAATTAGATAATTACCAGCCAGTAATGTAAATTGCAAAAATATGTAAAATATTCTTGAGGTTCGGTACACAAAACACATACATAGACATGTGTAGACATACAAACATATCTTTAAACATAATTAATTCAAACATACAAACATGCATACATACATACATACATAGTCATGCACACAAACAAACATACATACATACATACAATCATTCAAACATACATATATACATACATACATCCATACATACATACATACATACACTTGCACTGAGTCCAAATACTGCACATATACACACATACATCAAAAATATCCTGTTGATATTTTTGAAATTTCGATGAAGGAGCCTTGGACCTGGGTTACAAATCGGATCTTTCTCTATTAGCAAGAAATCTTGAAATAAAACTGAATATTGTCATAATAAACAGTGGCCCAGCAACAAAATTTGCTAAGGGGTGCAAACCCAGGTCCTAATTTTTTTAATGAAAAATGTGGATTTTTCCAATGTTAACATTAAAACAAATGCAGATATAATAATTTTTATTATTATGATGGTCCGCTGAAATGTTCATAATCTGAACAAGACACTCTCAATGGAATGTGACCAAATGAAGTTCATTGACAGTACCAGTACTGATACGATGATTTGGGATACTTGATTGGGCAGTAAAGGAAATTTGTTCCATAGATATCGGTTTCAAATTTTGCCACAAGACCAGCAATTTCAAGGTAGGGGGTAAATCCATTACTTCGAACCGTGATCAACTGGCTCCTGTTTTATCGATTCCGAAAGGATGAAAAGTAAAGTCGACCTCCACAGTGTTTGAACTCGGAACGTAAAACCTGAAGAAATGCTGCAAAGTAATTTGTCCAGCGGGCTAAGGATTCTGCCAGTTCGCCGCTTTCATACAAGCACACAAATAATGGCTTCAAATTCTGCCACAAGGCCAGCGATATTAGGAGTGCAATAAGTCGATTAAATTGGCCCCACTCTTCAACTGATATTTATTTTATTGACCTCGAAATAATGAAAGGTAAAGTCGATCTCGGCAAGATTTGAACTCAAAGCCTAAAGACGAGCGAAATGCCACTGTTTCGCCCGGCGCGCCAGTTCGTTGCCTTCTGTTCCAAAGATATTACACCTGCAAACCTTCTGACGTCAACTGGAAGCTTGCACGGTAATAATGATAGAGACAGGATCTATCTTAGTAACTAAGAAAATTGACTTACGATCAGCTTTTGATTTAAGACCGTCTTTGAATAGCATGGGGGGGGGGTATCGTTCAAACAGAATCAGTTAAACGACAGCAGTAAAAGTCCTTAAAAGTGAAGAGAATACATTACGAGTTTTCTATTGAAGTACACACTTCTTTAGGAAATTGGTGAAAACTCAGAGCGACCAGTGATATGAATTTAAACAGCAAAAACGAATATAGATATATTCTTTTCTACTCTAGGCACAAGGCCCGAAATTTTGGGGGAGGGAGCCAGTCGATTAGATCGATCCAAGTACGCAGCTGGTACTTAATTTATCGACTCCGAAAGGATGACAGGTAAAGTCGACCTCAGCGGAATTTGAATTCAGAATGTAAAGACAGACGCGCTAACGTTTCTTATTTCTTTATTGCCTACAAGGGGCTAAACATAGAGGGGACAAACAAGGACAGACAAAGGAATTAAGTCGATTACATCGACCCCAGTGCGTAACTGGTACTTAATTTATCGACCCCGAAAGGATGAAAGGCAAAGTCAACCTCGGCGAAATTTGAACTCAGAACGTAACGGCAGACGAAATACCTATTTCTTTACTACCCACAAGGGGCTAAACACAGAGGGGACAAACAAGGACAGACAAAGGGATTAAGTCGATTATATCGACCTCAGTGCGTAACTGGTACTTATTTAATCAACCCCGAAAGGATGAAAGGCAAAGTCGACCTCGGCAGAATTTGAACTCAGAACTTAATGGCGGACGAAATACGGCTTCGCATTTCGCCCAGAGTGCTAACGTTTCTGCCAGCTCGCCGCCTTCGGATATAGATATTCTTTTCTACTCTAGGCACAAAGCCTGAAATTTGGCGGGAGGGATCCAGTCGATTAGATAGACCCCGGCGTGCTAAGGTTTCTGCCAACTTGCCGCCTTCGAATATAGATATATTAAATAAATACCATACACGTGATTTACACCTACAAACAAAAATACATTCACACGCTCATTCCAATACGCATGAATAGGGGTAGGATGGACAATCTTGTACAGAAAAACAAACTCAAAGGCTGTCTTGTTCTGATCATCATTCTTTGTATTCACTCTTCAAATTTTAAGAAGTTTTTATTGATTTTCATTGTTGCATGTAAGTAATTTCAAAGAATCTCTATCCATCATAGGAAATATTTATTAACTGTATTACAACATAGTGAAGGCGCACAGCTTAGTGGTTAGGGTATTCGGCTCATGTTCGTAAGGTCTTGAGTTCGATTCTCAGCAGTGTGAGCAAGATACTTTATTTCCCGTTGTTCCAGTCCACTCAGCAGACAACAATGAGTAGTACCTGTATTTCAATACACAACACAGAATGCGCCATATTCAACAGCAATACGCAGTCAGTTATGCTGTAATAACTGGCACTCCATCGATTACAATGACAAGGGTTCCAGTTGATCCGATCAATGGAAATTAACGTGCAGGTGGCTGAGCACTCCACAGACATGCATACCCTTAACAGAGCTCTCATGGAGATTCAGCGTGACACAGAATGTGAATTACAAGTACATCTCATTTTTGGCTGTGTTGTATGATGTATATTATGTGTTGTATTTTGTGTTGTGTGATATTCTTTTGTTATTTGTTTCAGTCATTTGACTGCGGTCATGCTGGAGCCTTTAGTCGAGCAAATCGCCCCCAGGACTTATTCTTTGTAAGCCTAGTACTTACTCTATCAGTCTCTCTTGCCGAACCGCTAAGTTACGGGGACGTAAACACACCAGCATCGGTTGTCAAGCGATGTTGGGGGGACAAACACAGACACACAAACATACACACACACACATATGTGTGTATATATATATATATGAGTAATTGAATGAATTATCTTATTAAGGATAATTCGAAAGATAACCGATACCTGGGTAGCAAATTCACATCAGAAAGAACACGGTTGAAGCTACGTCGCTAGGGCATAGACTACGTGTCTTCGTGCGGAAATTTGTATGTTTATTTTAAAATTATAAGTATATGAAAGAATGGAGTTGAACGACTAGTTAACAAATATCCTTTATTCTCGACATATGTTTCGAAGGCTGCATATTCCTAATTCCGAAGGAATAAGGAGTACATTATGCAGATTTCTCTTCAGGAAAATCAAGGAAACTTATGTCGACATCAAAATGCACAAAAAACTTTTAGCTGACCGCTCTCAAGGAGCCCATACATATATGTATGTATATATGTCATTTTATCTGTCCCTAGAATATCTCTCTCTCACTCTCTCTTCCTCTCTCTCTTTCACTCTCTCTTCCTCTCTCTCTTTCACTCTCTCTTCCTCTCTCTCTTTCACTCTCTCTTCCTCTCTCTCTTTCACTCTCTTCCTTACCCTCTGTCTGTCTGCCTAATTATCTAATTATCTCTCTGTCTATATATTTTTCAGAATTGCGATATTGGAGACAAATCGCGCCGGAAAAGTTTCTCAAATCCGGAAACCATAGAAAAGTGAGTAAAATATCTATTGCTGATATCGTTGTTATTATCGTTTTAATACGTTATAAAGGTTAAATAGTTAAGTGACAAATTATCAGAAACATTACAGCGCTGAACTGAATAAATTACAGTATGTAATTTCATTATTTACTTCCTAATCTGCCTTTAATTGTTTAACTGACGATAAGATATATATACAACATATATATTGAGATCGGATCCCTCAGCTATGACAGGGGTTGTCGGCTGGTGCGTCGTTCGCGGAGCCAAAGCGCTGGTGAGACCATAACTATCTCCGGGTCCATCCTTTAAAATAATCACAGTTCACGTTTGAACCCCACCGCACACACGCGCGTGCATACCACTCCCGGTTTCGAAAACGGTCTTGTTGCACCTTAGTAAATCTTACTTGGATGCTCTGCCTTTAAATTACTTCTCTTATTTATAAAACTCTCTTTTTTGCCTCACTGTCAGACGAAGAGTAAGGTCCAAAAATAACGCTAGTTTCTTCACTCTTTCTACATTCGAGACAGGGATCTGGCCTGAGGTGAACTTCTTCACTTCTCCCCACCAATCTCCGGGGCCTGAAAATGAACAGAGACGCTTACCTTTCTCCCCAGACATAAGCGAAAAGAAAGAAAATTTGTTTCCTAAGATTTCAGGTTTTAAATACAATATATAGGTTAAAGATCCCCTTCGGTCATGAATAGCCATGGGATTGCACCTAGAAAGTGACCCTCTGAGGGCACATGTCCGAGCAAGATTGTTTATGGAATATCAGCAGTCGCCCATCCATGCCAGCCTCCTTTCACCACGCCATCGATTTTATCCAAGCGAAAGACAAAGACCGATACAGCTTGGCACCTGTGACGTCGCAACTCATTTCTATAGCTGAGTGTGAACTGAAGCAACGTGAAATAAAGTGACTTACTCAAGAACAAAACATACAGCCCGTCCGGGAATCGAACTCACTACCTCATGATTGTGAACCCAATATATCAAGGTCTATATAATCCAATGCATTCTTCCTCTTTTAGAACAGCATGGTTCGATCTGAAAATGATAAGTATGTAATCGATCACACAATCAGGTTCGATCTTCTAAACACACTATATTACCTTCTCTTATTCGAAAAATTTGCTGTTCACTCTGAAATGTGATGATATGCACTATGTCAGTACTCTCAACTCGCGGTCCTGTAAATAAACTCCCATGGCTCTCGTGCCAAAATTTTCATTAGTGAAATCCAGATTTAGACCAAAGCTTCAAATATTAAGGGTTTCTATAACTAACACAACAGTGAGCATTAAACTTGCTGAGAAAGTTCAGCCTTAAATATCACATTAAAGTCGTAAGGGTTTTTCAAGCTAACATGACGTTAGACTTAACTAACTTTGTTCATTAAAATTTGTATCATATGTTTTACTTGAATCTTCGACATGATTGTTAAATTTAAATCTAGTCCTTCGATCGATAACACACAGTTCAGCATTTGCACGTTTAGTATACGACTTTTACTGAATTACCCTCCAAATTTGGCTCTTCCAATTGTTCCTTTAAAAAGTTGGCGACGACTGTTCTGTGTACAATGTCACAAGGATTTTTTTCTCCCCCAATTCAGTCTGTTTCTATATCATACAAAGTTATTTTTGCTGGTCATGACAAGAATGGGTAAGGAATCTTCATCGTCGTCTTTCGACAGACATGAGTGTGCAGCCTGAAATTCTACATATTATCTACGAATATGATGCAGGGAATTTCTAGAAGAAAGAAAATACCATTGTAATTGGGAATTGATAACAGCTGTACCATACTCTAGGCACTAGATAACATCACTGAAAGGGGAAATCCTGCAACCGAGAATTAAACTTAGGTCTCCAAGTTTGATTTTCGGTTTTCAACTGCTTGGAAGATTACCGTAAATTCTCGAGTATAGTCCACCCTAGAGTATAATACGCAGGGAATTTTTAGGGGGCTGTACCTCTGAAAAACTTAAGCCTTGTATATAATACGCACCCCTTCTCTAACTTGAGTCAAGGAGGTCTATATAACATCCTTGGTTTGTAAAAATGTTTACGGTAACGTCCTTGGTTTGTAAAACTGTATACGGTAACGTCCTTTATTATTATTGTATACATAACATAATGCAAACGTGTAGCTTTTTTGTGCATTTTGTTTGCAGAAAATAAAGAAATAACAGTAATAACGTTTAATAAATGTTGCTTACTGCAAGTTATGGATGATTCTTTTATGACTTCATTGCTTTCAGGCTTAGCTTAAGGTATTTTCGCGCCCGATACCACAAAATGCGTCTGAATAAACATTGTCGGACAGCAAATAGAGTCTCGAACATTGCTTAGAAAACATTTTTCATTTTTAACCTCGTATATAATACGCACTAGAGATTTTGACCTTTAAATTTTGTGGGGAAATGCGGATTATACTCGAGGATTTACGGTAATTTGCAAACTTATTTCCCTTACATCTTTAAATCGATTTTGGGGGGGTGTGCTAAAGCATTGTTTCCCCTTAATTACTAATAATTTCACTAGTTGTCTCCCTTGTCCAAGTTTAAATGCTCTCCCTTGAAATTAGCACAATAGGCAAAGCTGCGTACACTAACAACACGAAGAAAGTAATTTTCTATATTGTAACGACTGTCATGAAAATCATATAAATGAAATGGCCATCTCAATAACTAATCAATATTGTTCTTTTTTAACACGGTCAGCTCACAGAATCGTTGGTACGTCGGGCAAAATGCTTTGCAGGATTTTGTCCGTCTTAACGTTCTGAGTTGAAATTCCACCGCCGTCAGCTTTGTCTCTCATCCTTTCAGGGTCGATAAAATAAGTACCAGTTGAACACTGGGGTCGATCTAATCGACTTACACCCTCCGCTAAAATTGCTGGCCTTGTGCCAAAATTTGAAACCAATATTGTTCTTCTTCAGTCATTTAATCGATGTATATTAGTAGTTATACTTGGTGATAGACTATCATATTTTCGTTACATGTTTATTTATATTTAATTTTATGGAATTAGTTACAGATTTTCAACGAACTAGGTTCACCATATTTACAATACTGAAAGTGAAAAGGAAGTATATGGGCGGAACAAAAGCCACAAAACATGTTGTTCAAAAGCACCAGCTCTCTCTCTCTCTCTCTCTCTCTTCTTCTTCTTCTTCTTCTTCTTCTACCACCTTTCTCCTCCTCTCCCATCCTTCTCCTCTCTCCCCTTCTCTTTCTTCCTATCTCTCTTGTCAACAAAATACTAAGTTCAAAGCATTAGGAAATAGTTCTAATAGCATACACATTTTAAAATATGTTGTGTACTTTACCAATAAAAGATCTTTGCCCAACACCAATTACCAGTGTTTTCATACAATTCAGGTTTTTTCTTTCTCTTTTTATCTATTTTATGTCAAGAAGTAAACTTCTTATAGTTCATTAGTAAACATATATTTCCAATATAAATTTTAGAGCCCATAAGTAAACTTATAGAACATAAGAAAATATAGATATCCTAAATTATAGATCATAAATTAATATATAGATGCCCTCTTGTCATAAACCTTCAACTGTTTCCATGCAAATCATTGCCAGAGCAGCTGACTAATTTCCGTGCCGGTGGCATGTGTAAAAACATTCGAGAAAGGTTGCCAGTGCCACTGGACTGGCTCCTGTGCATGTGGCACATAAAAAGCACCATTTGAGTGTAGCTGTTGCCAGTACCGCCTGACTGACCCTCGTGCCGGTGGCACATAAAAGCACCCACTACACTCTCGGAGTGGTTGGCATTAGGAAGGGCATCCAGCTGTAGAAATTTTGCCAGATCAGACTGGAACCTGCTGCAGCCATCTGGTTCGCCACTCCTCAGTCAAATCGTCCAACCCATGCTAGCATGGAAAGCAGATGTTAAACGATGATGATGATGATGATGATAACCAGACATGTTTTTCATGGAAGACTGGAAACCACTGTGCTTGTATGATGATAATGATGATGATGGTGATGTGATGCTTATTTACAATTATTATGTGACTAGAATACACACAAACACACATACAAAAAGACGTATATGCATGCATGCATGTATACATACATACATACATACATACATACATACATACATACATACATACATACATACATACATACATACATACATACATACATACATGCATACATACATACATACATAATACATACATACATACATACATACATACATACATACATACATACATACATAATACATACATACATACATACATACATACTCATGCATACATACATACATACATACATACATACATACATACATACATACTACATACATACATACATGCATACATACATACATACATACATACATACATACATACATACATAATACATACATACATACATACATACATACATACATACATACATACATACATACATACATGCATACATACATACATACATGCATACATACATACATACATACATACATACATACATACATACATACATGCATACATACATACATGCATACATACATACATGTATACATACATACATACATACATACATACATAATACATACATACATACATACATACATACATAATACATACATACATACATACATACATACATACATACATACATACATACATACATACATACATACATGCATACATGCATACATACATAATACATACATGCATACATGCATACATACATGCATACATACATACATACATACATACATACATACATACATACATACAAACAGATAGACAGACGGGCAGGCAGGCAGACAAACAAACAACAGACTTCTTTCAATTTCTCTCAACCATATCCACTCACAAGCCTTTGGTCAGCCTGGGGATAAAGTAGAAAACACTTACTCAAGGTGCTGCACAGTGGGACTGAACCCAAAACCACATGGCTGGGAAACAAGCTTCTTAACCACCCAACCACGCCTGTACCTTATTGTTTTGTTCAAATGTAAATATGTACCACCCAAGTATCTGAGTCAATATAATTGACAGCTCCTTCTTCCCAAACTGTGTGGTTTCGGATATATATAACAAACCACACAGAAAGGACATGAGCTAAATATCTCTGAGTTGTGCACAAATCAATGAAAATCTTCTGCACTCATTCATCTAATGTCTGAATAGTGCTGACATGAGATTTTGTCAAACTTTTGTTGTCAGGTGTAGGATGGACCTGGCTATCAGTTGAGTCCATTGTGAAGAGTACCTTGTCTTTGTGTCCACCAAGTTTCAGTATGAGCAGCAAGAATACATAGAGACAGCAAACAAAAAGTGAGGTGGACTCTCCACATCTCATTGAAGTAAGCATAAAACAAAGAACTGATAAAACTATAAGGACCTAAAAGAAGAGGAAGGAAGTTTGAATGTGTTGATTGAGAAGAATGTAGCCTCTAGTTTTGCAAAACACCCAAATGATAGACTGCTAGTGTAAGTCACATAAGTGGTACAAACTGAAAGGACTATGAGGCTGATCCATTGGCCTGATGGAACAAACGTGAATGGTTGGTTTTGAAGTGTAATAGCTAATCAAAGATTGTCTTTCAGTAGATGTATCTCAATAGAAAAAAGGGGTCTTTTTGGCTATGCATACCAAAACACCATGTGTCTCAAAATGGTTAAAGGGTCATAGGTACCACCCTACCTATTCTAGTGGTATTGATTATATACTACCCAGAGCAACTCTTGAGTATGCCATCGCTTGTCCCCTATATAGTCTTATACAGCAGACCCAAAAGTGCCCCACTCCCTTAAAATGTTGCTCCCATAAAAATTCCACCCAGAATGGACTGCTCCCATCACCCAACCTTTTAGCTATGCTACTGACCTACTCTGACTGGATTGTGAAAAAAAAGAATTTTTAGATAAACAAACGAAAAAGAACAATCTTAATTTCATAAAAATGGCTCTGCATTTTTCCTTTTCCATACTTTATTTGCAAAAGCTTTTAATATTTGGTCACATACAACCAGAACTTTCTGCAATAAGTGGTTTTATAGTCTCATCATTTTAATTAATGACCTATCATAAAATCATCACTCATAACACTCTGCTTATGTTTTATGGAACAAGACTACAAAACTAAAGCTGCTATAAATGGTTTCTAATTCTGTCACAAGGCCAGTATATGTATGTATATATATATATATATATCATCATCATCATCATCGTTTAATGTCCGCTTTCCATACTAGCATAGGTTGGACAATTGACTGAGCGCTGGTGAACCAGATGGCTGCACAAGGCTTCAAACTTGATCTGGCAGAGTTTCTACAGCTGGATGCCCTTCCTAACGCCAACCACTCCGAGAGTGTAGTGAGTGCTTTTCCGTGCCAGTCAGGCGGTACTGGCAATGACCTCGCTCAAATCCTTTACATATGCCACCGGCACAGGTGCCAGTAAGGCAATGTTGGTAACGATCATGCTCGAATGGTGCCTTTTAAGTTCACTGGCATGGAAGCCGGTTAGCCGCTCTGTCAATGATCACGCTTGTATGGTGCTCTTTGCACCCTGCTAGCACGGACGCCAGTCATCGATTTTGATTTTGATTTTGATTTCACTTGCCTCAACAGGTCTTCGCAAGCAGATTTTTACTGTACAAAGAAGGAAAAGGTACACATAAGTGGGCTGGTTACGCCCCTGACATAGGCCACGAGGTTATGGTCTCATTTGGTTTGCCAGGTCTTCTCACGCACAGCATATTTCCAAAAGTCTCGGTCACTAGTCATTTCCTTGGTGAGGCCTAAAGTTCGAAGGTCATGCTTCACCACTTCATCCCAAGTCTTCCTGGGTCTACCTCTTCCACAGGTTTCCTCAACCGCTAGGGTGTGGCACTTTTTCACACAGCTGTCCTCATCCATTCTCGCCACATGACCATACCAGTGCAGTTGTCCCTCTTGCACACCTCATCTGATGCTTCTTAGGTCTAACATTTCTCTCAAGGTACTTACACTCTGTCGAGTATGCACACTGACATTACACATCCATCGGATCATACTGGCTTCATTCCTTGCAAGCTTACGCATGTCCTCAGCAGCCACAGCCCATGTTTCACTGCCATGTAGCATGGCTGTTCATACACATGCGTCATACAGTCTACCTTTTACTCTGGTGGTGGTGGTGGTGGTGGTGGTGGTGGTGGTGGTGATGATGATGATGATGAAGCAGTACCAGGTAGTGGCTCTCGTGGCTTCTGATCTTAACTGATTGGAAGTGTTATCATGTACATTGTTTTGGCCTGATATAAAAGATGGGCTACAGCAAATATTCTGCTTAGTACCACAGATTTGCTTGTCAGTTGTTTGACCATAACCAGTTGAGAATGTCCCTTAGTGGCTGACGATATGTGCATCTCTGATCACGAACAGAAGTAGTTGGGGAGCATCATAGCCATGTGTTGAAAGAAATTTTGGGGGCTTTGAATAATTCACCTTTGGAAACGTAGGTATTTTGTTAATCATTCTTAAACAATCCTTATTCAGGGACTTTTTGAGCAGGATGGAGCCCCACCTGCAAGGTCATGCACTGTTTATCATGATATAAGGTCACCATGTTGCGCACATATGGTTGTGATGCATGTGCCCGGTGTACCCTTATTAGACGAATAGTCATGATGGGTTTATTGGGCTTCATATATTTAAGTAACCCAGTATCACTTTGATGGCATGCACTGTTCTCTCACTCAATAATAATAATAATAATAATAATAATGATAATAATAATAATAATAATAATAATAATAATAATAACACTCTTTTACTTGTTTCAGTCATTTGACTGTGGCCATGCTGGAGCACCGCCTTTAGTCGAGTAAATTGACCACAGGACTTATTCTTTGTAAGCTTAGTACTTATTCTATTGGTCTCTTTTGCCGAACTGCTAACTTACGGGGATGTAAACACACCAGCATCAGTTGTCAAGTGATGTTGGGGGGACAAACACAGACACACAAACATATACACACATACATATATATATATATGTATATATATATACACACATATACAACAGGGTTCTTTCAGTTTCCGTCTACCAAATCCACTCACAAGGCTTTGGTTGGCCCAAGGCTATAGTAGAAGACACTTGCCCAAGGTGCCACGCAGTGGGACTGAACCCGGAACCATGTGGTTGGTAAGCAAACTACTTACCACACAGCCACTCCTACGCCTAATGATGATGCTGATGATGATGCTGCTGCTGCTGATGATGATGATCATGATGATGACCATAGAAGCAGCCAAATCAATGTAATTGACTGCCTACTTCCCTTAAATTTCAAGCCTTGTAATTATATAAGAAAAAACTATAATTGCTGCTATTGCTGCTACTACTGCTGCTGCTGCTATTGTTGTTGTTGTGGAAGTGGCAGTCATGGTGGTGGTGGTGGTGGTGGTGGTGGTGGTGGTGGTGGTTACTACTGTTTGTAACTGTTGCTGCTGTTGATGTTGGTGTTGATGTTGTCGTTTTCTTTGTCGCTGTCGTTATTGTATTGCTGTGCTCCAGTTCAGTCCAGTCCAGTACATTCTACTGACCCAAACCCCACCTCCTCCATCCACCACCACAACCACCACCCACCGTAACCACAATCTCCACTAGTCATTCCACCTTTCCCGCCGTACTCTCCTCCCCTGCCACGCCCAACTCCAGCTGCTCATGTTCCATCTTGAAGAGAAATATATCAATAATAATAATAATAATAATAATAATAATTAATAATGATGATGATGATGATGATGATGATGATAATGATGATGATGATAGTAACAGCCAAAGTTATGTGACTGTATGTCAATAAGTCATAGCAAAAATTATGTGTATGTACATAAGGCTGAGTGTGTGTGTTTGTGTGTACACGTATGCATGCATCTGAGTTTATGTGAGTGCATGGTCATGAGTCAGTATGATTGTGTGTGTGCTTGAGTGAATGAGTGTGCATGTGTGTACAAGTGTGTATGTATATATATATATATATATATATATATATATACGTGTACATCAGTTTGTTGACATATTCAAAAATGTTTGCATATATCTGTGTATGTATAAATTTCTGCTTTTGTGTGTATGTGTGTGTGTGAGTGTGTGTGTGTGTGTGTGTGTGTGTGTGTGTGTGTGTGTGTGTGTGTGCATGCATTCACATGTGTGTATGTATTTGTGTGAGGAGTGTTTCAGTGTATATTGCTACATTTATGAGTTTGCGTGTAAGTTTGCTCAGCTATGCTTCTTCATGTATTGCTATGTATGTATGTATACTTCTGTATGTGCTTCTGTGTATAGGTATCAAAGGTTATGTATGTGTATTATTTAAGTGTATGAGTTTGTATCTATACATATACATATATATATATATATATATATATATATATATATATATACCGGAGTAAGCACATAAATGTGAAACAAGGTGGAAAAAAGAGTACACAAATACCAGAGGTAGAGTAATATGCTTTATATAAAAGCAGCAGAAACATAGCAAAAGCTGTTACTCAGAGTTTCACGTTCGTCGAACAGTTTTGTTAGAAGAAAAATAAAATATTTATTTTAACAAAACCGTCCAACGAACGTGAACGTGAAACTCTGAGTAACAGCTTTTGTTAAATTTATGCTGCTTTTAAATAAAGTATATATATATATATATATATATATATATATGTATGCAAGCATGTAATATGTATATATATATATATATAATATATATATATAATATATATATATATATATATATATATTATATATATAATATAGAGAGAGAGAGAGAGAGAGAGAGAGAGAGAGAGAGAGAGAGAGAGAGAGATAGATAGATAGATAGATAGATAGATAGATAGATAGTCGACAGATAGATAGATAGATAGATAGATAGATAGATAGATAGATAGATAGATAGATAGAAAGATAGATATAGCTTTGTACGTATATGCATGTGTATGTGTGTATGTGTATGTGTGGCAGTGTATCAAGGTGTGTATATGTATGTAGATGTGCATGTATGTATACAATAATCCCTCAACTATTGCAGTAGTTGTTACATTCCAAAACTCCCTACAACAGATGAAAATCCATGAAGTAGAAACAGTATTAATTGTACTGTATATTTTTTTATTATCATTTTTATAATTTGTATATATCCATTTTATTATAAACGTAAAACAACACCACAGAGGAATCGACATAAGCTTGAATAATAAACCGCGATAGGTGAGCCGCAACAGGTGAACCGCGATATGGCGAGGGATTACTGTATATGTTTGTGTGTGTGTGTCTGTGTGTGTATGTGTGTGTGTGGGTGTTAAGCCATCAGCAGGGAACAAACATCAAACTTGCATGTCCAGGTTTCATTCATATCCGGAGTGGGAGAGAGAGAGAAAACTTAAATATCTATAACATCCCTTTCCTTCTCAGTTTGTTCCCTCCCACTCTCACTCTCTTTCCCCATCTCTCTTTTACAACTCTGGTCCTCCTCTTACTGTCACCTTTTTCTCTCTCTCTCTCTCGCTCTCCCTCTCTCTTTCTCTCTCTCGCTCTCTCTCACTGTTACTGCATCCACTCCAGTTTGGTCCACTGCAGATGACAATAGCAACCAACTGGGATAAACAAAAAGGTAACCATCAAGAGGAGAGACCGATGATACTGTAAGAGAGACCTAGGAAGACTAAGAGAAAGGGAAACTTAGTAACTAGGAGAAAGAGAGAGAGAGAGAGGGGGGAGAGACAGAAATACAGATTTTAGGGCTTTGCAAGAGATATTTCAGGATAGAAAGCAGAAGAGATTAAAAGATTAAGAAAGAACAAGTGAGACAAATACATATATATATATACATAAATACATATACATACATCTAAACATATATATATATATATATACATACATACAGACAGACAGACAGACAGACACACACACACACACACACACACACATATACTCAGATGCAGAGACAGGTAAGGGGGATAGAGAAAAGGGGAGAGAGAGAAAGATGAAGGAATAGAGAAAAGTAGACCAGACGTGAATAAGATAAACAAAAACAAAGAGAGATTAAGAGAAATGGAAAGACATTTGGCAAGAACAGCAGAAGAGGGCAGAAAATAACAGATGAAACTAGGAGAAACTGAAACAAGTGATTAGAAGAACTAGTAACAACAGTAAAAACCAGGAGAGACCAAGAAGACCTAGGGAGACCAAAGCAATCAAGAAGAGCCAGGAGAAACCAAGAGAAAAAACAGCAAAGACAAAGAGAGAGCAAAGAGAACAGAAAATGTGAGGGGAAACCAAATGAGACCAAAGAAATCAAGAAAGGCCAGGAAAGGCCAAAACACAAAGAAGTGACTAAGAAAACATAGGGATGATGAGGAGAGAATAAAAAAAGGAACGAAAGAGATTATAAAAAGTAAAACAAGATCAAATATATTGAAAGGAACTAAAAGAGAGAGAGAGATAGTAAGAAAGAAAGAGAGACTAGTGGTAAGAGCAGAAGGAAACATTCCAGAACCTCTGTGGTGTATTTTGCTTTTAGGAGATTCTTTGTCCCAAAATCAGGATGACTGGGTAAGTTGTATAATGTTTGATTGCTGTTGATTTAGATGTTGTTGTTGTTGTTGTTGTAGCTGCTACTTTGTTGTTTATTCTTCATTTTGATGTTTTAGGCGGTTTTATGAAACATGTTGATGAAAAATTCACATGTAACGGTTTTATAAATATGTGCAAGTGTGTATATGTTAATCTAGGTATATCAATGCATATGCATATACATGCATATATATGCTTAGGCAGTAAGTTCAGGCTGGTTATGCAGTTTAGAAAATTGCCTCAGTCCTTCTGTGTGGCACTTAGAGCAAGTTTCTTCTACTATAACCCCAGGCTGACCAAAGCTTAGCAAGTGGATTTAGTAGACTGAAGCTGAAAGAAGCCTATGGCATATGTTTCTACATACATACATACATACATACATACATACATACATACATACATGCATGCATGCATACATACATACATACATACATACATACATACATGCATGCATGCATGCATACATACATACATACATACATACATACATACATAAATACATACATAAATACATACATACATACATGCATGCATGCATACATACATACATACATGCATGCATGCATGCATACATACATACATACATACATAAATACATACATAAATACATACATACATACATGCATACATACATACATACATACATACATACATACATGCATGCATGCATGCATACATACATACATACATACATAAATACATACATAAATACATACATACATACATGCATGCATGCATACATACATACATACATGCATGCATGCATGCATACATACATACATACATACATACATAAATACATACATAAATACATACATACATGCATACATACATATAAACATACATACATACATACATACATACATACATACATACATACATACATACATACATACATACATACATACATATATATCAGGTTATCCCATAAGTTCTGCCCGAATTTTGAATAAAGAAAACAAGCGATCAAATGTTATATTTAAATGAAATTTAACCATCAATGTGCTTTCTCTGATTATCTATGTCTTCCTTCCATCTATTTACAAGCTTTTTAATCCCATCAATGTAAAACTCTTTTGGTTTCAAAGCCAAGAACTCTGAAATGTCAGTTTTGACCTCCTCCTGGCTTGCAAAAGTTATGTCCCCAAATGATTCTGTATGAAACAGATGGTAGTCTGAAGGAGCAAAGTCGGGAGAATAAGGTGGATGAGGAATTTTTTCCCAACCAAGCTCTTCGATCTTCTGTGATATGATCTTTGCAGTGTGGAGTCGTGCATTGTCCTGATGAAACATCACTCCTTTTCGATTCACTAAAGCAGGTCTTTTTTTCTTCAAAGCTTGGTTCTAACACTCTAATTGCTGACAGTAGACTTGAACATTGATTGTTGCATTAGGTGGTAACAATTCAAAGTGAATTACTCCTTTGCAATCCCACCAGATAGAGAGAAGAACCTTTCTCCCATGAAGTTCCCTTCTCGGTTGTGGTTGAGCCTTTTCCCTTTTACCAAGCCACTGTTTACGATGTTTAACATTTTGATAGATGATCCATTTTACGTCACCAATCACAAGTCTATCCAAAAAGGGTGAAATGAGTTTGGGAGAATGGAGAGAGAAGATGTCAACTCGAGATTTGCGGTTGCTTTTGGACCATTCATGAGGTACCCATTTTCCAAGTTTAGGAACCTTTCCAAGTTGTTGAAGATGACAATGAACAGTTGTATGGTTTGAACTTAGCTTTGTTGCCAATTCTTCAACTGATAATGCAGGATTTTCTTCAAGTAATGCCTCATGGAGCTTATCATCAAACTCAACTGGATGTCCTATTTGATCTTCATCTTCAAGGCTGAAATCTCCACTTCTGAATTTTGCAAACCATCTTCTGCAAGTTCTTTCATTCAAGCATTCTTTCCCATAAATTGAGTGTATGTTTCAAGTTGCTTCGGCTGCAGAGTTTCCTTTTTTTGTACGCATAAAGCATTATGTCCCTCAAATGCTCTTTGGATACTTCCATGTTAGAAAGGGTTTTAATCAAAGAAATTTTAATTCTATTATTCTGTAAAATAATATTTAATTAGTTTAAATGTACACAAATGCATAAAAATAATTTTTAATTCCATTAGACATTCTAAAATACTATTAAATTTCATTCAATTTTAAAAAGGGTAAAATTGAACAGAACTTATGGGATGACCTGTGGGGGAGGTAACAACTTGGGACCAATTCGAATTCAGCACCAGTTCAAAGAAATCGTCTGCACTTTGCGGCCAACGGAAGGCCTCCCGGTCAATCTCAGGGAAATTGAAGTCCCCCGCAACATACACATATGTGGCTGTTTTCATGGCAGCCGCCCTGAGGATATCAAAAAGCTGTGCATCTTGGCGATAATTTGGAGGACGGTAAACGACTCCGAGCAGAAGTGTTGACATGGTCATGTGTACATGCAGAAAAATACCTCCTGCTGAGATTGGTTCAAATCATCACAGGGATTGCCGATAGACTTGATCGAACATAAATCATCACACCCCCTCCACGGCGATTAATGCGGTCTTTGCGGAACAGGTTGTAGCCGGCTATGCTGAAAACTCCATCACAGAGTGCAGAGTGTGCCCACGTTTTCGTGACTGTGATGAAATCTGGGTTGATACTTTTGACGTAGGAGACAAAAAGATGCACCGTGTTACATAAACTACGGGCATTCAAGGACAGCAGTTTATATCTGGATTTCAGATGATGATATACAGGGGATGGCTGATTTGAACAACGCATTGCAGCTAACCCTGACAGCAAAGGGTTCTGGAAATATGTGCACTCAAAGCAGAGACCCCACTCTCCTGTTGGTCCCCTTCGCAATCCCCACACAGGACAGATTACTGGCAATCCCGAAGAATGTGCAGAAATCATTGCTGGATGCTATGCCGGCATCTTTACTGTCGAAGACCAAAATGTTCCATCATCATCACCACTGACATCGGACTCTATATCTTCTATGCAATTTACACCAGCAATGCTGCAACGCCACCTAAAGAATAAATGCAATTATGCCTCTCCTGGTCTCGATGGTGTTACATACCTACTTCTCAAACGCAGTGGGTACTTTCTTCTAAGCCAACTTTCTCTATTCTTCCAATTCTGTCTTGACAATGGTGTTACTCCAGAACAGTGGAAAACTGCCAGTGTCATCCCTCTGTTCAAAAAAGGCGACCGCACATCGCCTGTCAACTATCGCCCCGTCAGTCTTACCAGCTGCATCGCCAAACTGATGGAATCCTGTATCAGAGAAACCCTCTGGAACTTCGGGAAGTCTCACAGCCTCATCCAGCCGTCACAATTCGGATTTATTCCTAACTCCAGCTGCTGTAATCAACTCATCGAGTTTCTTGAGGATGTTACCCAAATCACTGATCGCGGATCCTGGGTGGATGTTGTTTACCTGGACTTTGCTAAGGCTTTTAACTCTGTGCCACACAAAAGACTTATGGTGAAGCTTTCTGCGTTGGGTGTAAGAGACGAACTCTATAACTGGTTAAAGTCCTTTATTTTCGGCCGAAAAGAGGTCATCACAGTTCTAGGACAGCACTCTTCGCCCTATAAGATGACATCTGGTGTGCCGCAGGGATCTGTTCTTGGCCCCCTTTTATTTGTTGCATATGTTAATGACATAGATGCCAACTTAAAGAATGCCACAGTGCTGAAATATGCAGATGACATCAAGCTGTACCTCGAAATAAAGAGGTCGAATCCTATACACTATGGATCTCTATTGCAAGTAGACCTGGACACAATGCAGCAGTGGATCATGGACTGGCAACTCAAGCTGGCTGTGGACAAATGTACCACCATGCATTTTGGGAGGAGAAACCCAGTGTCCACCTACTCCCTCCACAACACTAGTCTCAAAAAGTCTTCAAGTGAACGTGACCTGGGTGTTATTGTCGACAGTGATTTGCGTTGGACAAAACACATCGCCAAAATTGTCAAGAAGGCTGAGGGTGTCTTGGCATCACTCACCAAATCCTTTGTGAGCTGCTCTCCGGCTATCTATCTGCGGCTTTATATAGCTATGGTAAGACCTCACCTGGAATTTGCATCACCGGTCTGGAACCCCTATCTTGCCCAGGACATCAATCGTCTGGAAGCTGTTCAGCGACGTGCAACCAAAAGAATACCCTCCATCAGGCATTTGCCATATCCTGAACGCCTTACTTCCCTGGGCATGGACACATTGAAACTCCGACGTCTGGCAGCTGACCTGGCAGACACCCACAAAATTATCAACCATCGCACAAACAATAACACTGAGCACCTCTTCAAACTCCACCATCTAACACCCGTGGACATATTTACAAAGTAAGAAAACAGCACAGCTCCCATGACTTCAGGAAACATTTTTTCACGCTGAGAGTTACTGAAGCGTGGAACAAACTGCCGGCATCGGTTGTTAGTTGTCGGAGCACTGCATCCTTCAAGACTTCCATGCTTCCTGAGATTCGCTAACACTACACTTGATTTTCTCCCCTCCATACACACACAAGCATGTTCACTTTCCAGACATTTCTACATTACTGCATGTACTTTATATGCACTTTCTGACAAGTTGTGGTGCACCTGAGCACTGTATACAATAATTTCATTATTATTATTATTATATATATATATAAATATATATATATGTGTGTGTGTGTGTGTGTGTGTGTGTGTTTGTGTCTGCATTTCTCACCACCCCCACTGCTTGACAATAGGTGTTGGTGTGTTTATATCCCTGTGACTTAGCAGTTTGGTGAAAGAGACTGATAGAATTTGAAAAATAAAGTCTTGGATCAATACATTCAACTAAAAACCCTTCAAGGTGGTACCCCAGCATGGCCGCAGTGAAATGACTGAAACAAATAAAAGATAAAAGATATATACATATAAATATTCTTATAAGTGTGTGTGTGTGTGTGCATGTATGTGTCTAGATCTGTATGAACATTTGTATCTTTTTGTCTTGACATCACACAATAGTTGCAAGTGATCAGCATCATACAAGTGTGTTGTCCTTCATTTCCAATCTTCCATGGAAACATGTCTAGCTAAGGGGAAATATTACCTTACTTGAAACAGGTGAGGGTCGGTGACAGCAAGAGCATCCAACTGTAGAAAATGTGCCTCAGAGAATTTCATCTGGCTCATGCTGACATGGAAAAATGGGCACTAAAATTATAAATAGATAAATAGGCAGACAGAGAGACTGACAGCTATAGATATATACATTTGTAAGTTTGATAAGTGTCAATACACAAAACTCTTGGACTCTAATTGACTCTGTAATTTCCACTGATATATATGTGTGTATATATACATATATATACATATATATATAAATTATTCACTGTGGTGTTTATTCTGACCATATCGCATGAGGAGCTTTAAGGCGGGCAATTTAAACTGGTTGTGTACATACATGCATATATATGTATGTATATATGTTTGTATATGTAAGTATATCGTATGTTGTATATATATATATATATATATATATGTGTATTCATGTGCTATCTGAGAGTATTCCACTGATGAAGGCAGAGCATCTCTTATGCAAAGCCAGAAATCCAGGATCTCGAATTATCTAGTAATTTTTTTTTGCTAGTTTATTTTGTCACTGTCTTCTCTCCAAGTGCTATATGAGCATTTAATGTGGTTTTAGAGTCAAGCTTTGACTGCTATTTTCAGCGTAGTGGTATCTCTTAGATATCCTAAATTATAATTTTGTATATATATACTCTTTTACTCTCTTTTACTTGTTTCAGTCATTTGACTGCGGCCATGCTGGAGCACCGCCTTTAGTCGAGCAAATCGACCACAGGACTTATTCTTTGTAAGCCCAGTACTTATTCTATCGGTTGCTTTTGCCAAACCGCTAAATGACGGTGACGTAAACACACCAGCATTGGTTGTCAAGCAATGCTAGGGAACAAACACAGACATACAAACATACACACATATATATATATTTATACATATATACGACAGGCTTCTTTCAGTTTCCTTCTACCAAATCCACTCACAAGGCTTTGGTCGGCCCGAAGCTATAGTAGAAGACACTTGCCCAAGATGCCACGCAGTGGGACTGAACCCGGAACGATGTGGTTGGTAAGCAAGCTACTTACCACACAGCCACTCCTGTGCCTATATGTATATATATCATCATCATCATTTAACATCCGTTGTCCATACTGGCATGGGTTGGATGGTTTGACCAGAGCTGGCAAGCTGGGGAGCTGCACCAGACTCCAGTCTGATTTGGCTTGGTTTGTATGGCTGGATGCCCTTCCTAATGCTAAACACTTTACAGAGTGTGCTGAGTGTTTTTACGTGACACCTCACAGGCACTTTTACATTGTGCCACGTGGGTATTGATACATGACACCACACAGGTGCGTTTAGATGACTCCACACAGGCACTTTTACAAGTTGCTGCACAGGCACTTTTACATGGCACCTGCACAGGCATTTTTAGGTGGATCCACCACAAGTGCTTTACACCACCAGAAGGATCGGTCTCAACACTTCTACTGTGGAGTATATACACACACACACACACACACATGTACATATCTATATGGGCATGAGTGTGACATATAGTAATCCCTCGACTATCGTGGGTATTACATTCCAAAACCTCCCACGGAAATAATTAAAATCTAAAAAATATAAATATCTATTGGCCACAGAAACACATGATATACTGAGGAGTCCATGATATGAATTTACATATGGTAGCCAGAAAAATCTGCAATGTACTGAGTGCGCGATAGGTGAACCACGATATGGCAAGTGATTACTGTACACTCATTCGTCCACTCATACATGCATGCATATAAGTATAGATATTGATTTCAAATTTTGACACAAGGCCAGCAACTTCAGGAAAATGAGATAAGTCTATTACATTGACCCTAGTACTCAACTGGTACTTATTTTTACAACCCTGAAAGTATGAAAGGCAAAGTTGACCCTGGTGGCATTTGAACTCAGAATATAGAGATGGATGCAATGCTGCTAAGCAATTTGCACAACGTGCTAACGATTCTTTTCTACTCTAGGGACAAGGCCCAAAATTTTGGGGGAGGGAGCCAGTCGTTTAGATTGCTCCCAGTGCACAAATGGTACTTATTTTATCGACCCCGAAAGGATGAAAGACAAAGTCAACCTCGGCGGAATTTGAACTCAGAATGTCAAGACATACGAAATGCCGCTAAGCATTTTGCCTGGTGTGCTAACGTTTCTTATTTCTTTATTGCTCACAAGGGGCTAAACATAGAGAGGACAAACAAGGACAGACAAAGGAATTAAATCGATTACATCAACCCCAGTGCGTAACTAGTACTTAATTTATCGACCTCAAAAGGATGAAAGGCAAAGTCGACCTTGGCGGAATTTGAACTCAGAACGTAATGGCAGACGAAATACTGCTAAGTATTTTGCCCGGCGTGTTAACATTTCTGCCAGTTCACCACCTTTATGAGTGTAAATATTAACAATATTTTTATATATAAATATTTTCCTCTCTCGTGTTGTTTGCTCTGTCATTCCAGCAAGGAAAGAGAAAAAAAGATTACTGCACTACAGTTTAAGATCTACTTCTTATTACCCTAAGACTTTATGATGAGTCATTATTTAATTAGACCTAATAAAAATTATGTTCGATCATTTGGTTATTCATCTACTTTTGTTAGTTTGTTTCTGGTAACACAGGAGAATACACAGACACAGACACACATACACACACACACACACATGCACACACAATCATATACATATTTGTGATGATATATAAATGTATGTATATATATATATATATATATATATATATATATATACATAAAAAGCACCATTCAGGCGTGATTGTTACCAGCGTCACCTTACTGCCATGGGAAAAAACATTCGATTGAGGTTGCCACTGCCGCTGGACTGGCTCCTGTGCAGGTGGCACGTAAAAAACACTATTTGAGCACAGCCGTTGCCAGTACTGCCTGACTGGCCCTCGTGTCGGTGGCACGTAAAAGCACCCACTACACACTCAGAGTGGTTGGCATTAGGAAGGGCATCCAGCTGTAGAAACTCTGCCAGATCAAGATTGGAGCCTGGTGCAGCCATCTTGTTCGCCAGTCCTCAGTCAAATCATCCAACCCATGCTAGCATGGAATGTAGACGTTAAACGATGATGATGATGATAATGATGATATATATACACACACACATATACACACACACACTTGCACTCACACTATCATATACATATCATCATCATCATCATCATCGTCGTCATCATCATTTAACATCTACTCTTCATGCTGGTATATGTATGAATGTATGTGTATATATAAGAAATTGGGATGACAAAGGAATAAACGATTATGTTATGAACTTCCATTGGCTTACAGCTGTTTCTGCTATAAGGTGCAATGGACTCATAGATCAATGCTTGAGTATCACAATATAGCTTCATCAGAGCTTCAAACACTTATACACTTATATATATATATATGTATATATAATCCATATTCAATTAATAAAAGAGGTCTATATGTAATCTTTTATTGTTTATCTTTTTCTCTGATGATATTTTGTTTATATCTTATAAATGCAAATGAAAATTTAAGCATAATTTAATGAACACAAATGGAAACAGCTATAAGAAGTAAGAATTAGCAATTTATTAATAAATAACTATCAACTTTCAACTTCTCATTTTTCTTCTATTAATTGAATACAGATTACATACATAATATATACCTATTGATTTAGGGAAATTTATATTTCTCAAAAATATTAGGTACAGAACCAATGTTTTCTTGGATGTAATCATCCCTTTAAGAGGTTAATATATCTTCTAATCAACTACATGTATATATATTATATTTATATTTATATTTATATTTATACTTATATTTATATTTACTTGTATTTATATTCTCTTTTATATATATTCTACTTATTATACAACATTACTCTTTTATGTACACTTTTTTATGTACATTCCTTTATGTACACTGATTTGTTCTGCTTTTTATATTTAACCCTACAGTCTCTTATGTGGTGGTTTAATAAAGTATGTGATTGAGTATTATCTGGTAATTGATATTTGATTTAGATGTATTTCTCCATTTTCTTATCTTGTATGTATGTATGTATATATATATATATATTATATATATATATATATATATATATGCCTGTCTGTGTTTGCCTTTCAAGTGCTGTGTTTTTACTGAGATCTCCCTTTTAGTAGAAAGAATAGCTATAACTCTTTGACTGCTATTTCTAAATTCGGTGTGTGGTGAGGCAAATCGTTGCTAAACCCTTAATTACTTAGTATATATATATATATATATATACACACACATATATAATCACCATCATCATCTTTAACTATCTACTATGCTGGCATGGACTAGACAGCTTAACACGATCTGACTAGTTTGAAAACTACTTCATATCTGCTTTGGCATGGCTTCTACAGCTGAAGATCCTTCCTAACACCAACCACTGGGTACTTTTTTCATCACATCAGCCCTAGTATCTGGTTATGGAAAATATTACCTTGCTTGGAAACAGGTGATGGTTGGCTGGCGACAAGAAAGGTATCCTGCAAAAGAAAATTTATTTTAACTAAATCTCTCCAACCCAAATGGGTACGCAAAAGTGAACATTAGATTGATGACAATGACAAGGTGTAATTAAAGAAGAATTAGCTGTTATTTCTAAAACAAAAAGATCAAGTGGCCAGAGAGAGGTTGCATTATTGTTTCACGCTATAAGTTATTATTTTGTTGTAGTACCTGGGTATTTATTTACACCTAAGCCCTTTTCTTCATCAAAAGTTGAAAGATGAAAATATTGGTATCATAGCAACAATAGCATTACACTATACTTCTGTATGTCTTTTCTATACATTATTCCTGTAGAGCAGGAGTGGCTGTGTGGTAAGTAGCTTGCTTATGAACCACATGGTTCCAGGTTCAGTCCCACTGTGTGGCACCTTGGGCAAGTGTCTTCTACTATAGCCTCGGGCCGACCAAAGCTTGTGAGTGCATTTGGTAGACGGAAACTAAAAGAAGCCCATCGTATATATGTATGTGTGTGTGTGTGTGTATGATTGTGTGTCTGTGTTTGTTCCCCCAACATCGCTTAACAACCGATGCTGGTGTGTTTACATCCCCGTAACTTCATTTGTGTTCAGCAAAAGAGACTGATAGAATAAGTACTGGGCTTACAAAGAATAAGTCCTGGGGTCGATTTGCTCAGCTAAAGGCGGTATGGCCACAGTCAAATGACTGAAACAAATGAAAGAGTAAAAGAGTAAAAGAACACCCTCCTTCATCATTTGGAGGACCTCGTTTGGTGAAGCTGCAGAATCTGGGTACTCTGAATGGTCTGCTATTGTGTTGTGGTACTTACAGCTAGATAGTCTATATATCACTGAGGTACCTACTTACAGCTTAGAAGATAGCACTTCACAGCTACAGCTACCTAGATCAAAGTATATTATACTTTAATGTGATACTTATGTACTACTAGGTGAAGTATACCTCAGTGTGGTACCTTCTTAGAAACCAGTTCACTGTAATTTATTGTGGTAAATACTTAAAGGGAAATGAAACGCACCTTAGTGTGGTGGCTTCTTAGAACACAATACATTGTACCTACTAAGAGCCATATATATTTCCACACCATTACACAACATAAGACTAATTCACTCCTACATTACACTCTACTATATAACACTTCACCATATTTCACTACTCTCTTAACCTTTTAGCATTTCAACCGGTCATATTCAACCAAAATATTCTACAACTTTTATGTGCAAATCAACCCTACAATATCATTCTAAAAATTAACAGTAACCACATCAAAATCTCCAAGCTACAAAATAGTACATGATTAATTCAAAACAATGTGAATTAATAAGCACTATTTTTGACAGAGTAATCTGAATGCTAAATGGTTATGTATACCTCACTTTGGTACTTATTTATAATTTGCTGTACTGTACCTCACCCTGGGACCTATATACAGCTAGGCAGACTGTATTTTTACTGTAATACCTACTTACAGCCATGTGAACTGTATATCATTGCATCAACGTTGTATCTGCTTAGAGTTTGGAATAATGAATGTCACTGATATGCCTACTATACAACTAGGTAGATTGTACTATGGTGTGGTACCTATATACAGTTAGGCAGACTGTAATTTTACTGTGATATCTACTTACAACCATGTGGACTGTATATCATTGCATCAATGTTGTACCTGCTTTGAGTTTAGAATAATGAATGTCACAGATATACCTACATATAACTAGGTGGATTGTACCATGGTATGTTATCTACATACAACAAGGGGAGCTATGCCACACTGTGGTACCAGCTTACAGCTAAGTGGAACGTGCCTTAGTATGGTACCTACTTAGAGCTAGGAGGCGCAATGGCCCAGTGGTTAGGGCAGCGGACTCGTGGTCATAGGATTGCGGTTTCGATTCCCAGACCGGGCGTTGTGAGTGTTTATTGAGCGAAAACACCTAAAAGCTCCACGAGGCTCTGGCAGGGGATGGTGGTGATCCCTGCTGTACTCTTTCACCACAACTTTCTCTCACTCTTACTTCCTGTTTCTGTTGTACCTGTATTTCAAAGGGGCCGGCCTTGTCACTCTCTGTGTCACGCTGAATATCCCCGAGAACTACGTTAAGGGTGCACGTGTCTGTGGAGAGCTCAGCCACTTACACGTTAATTTCACGAGCAGGCTGTTCCGTTGATCGGATCAACCGGAACTCTCGTCGTCGTGACCGACGGAGTGCTTCCAACCAACCAACTTAGAGCTAGTTAAACTCAACTGTTCAAAGTTCATTTTATTGGTCAGAGACAGAACAGTGTGGTGATGATAGGATGCAAGCTACTAATTTATTTAATTGGGGAATCCTCTCAATTAAATCAACCAACCACATTCTCCATGTTAGTATCAAAATTATCAACAAACCAACTAGAGGATATCAAGGAGTTTGCTTGAAATACTAAACACAGCAGCCAAATCTCCCTCAAATCATTCAGTACTGCCTTAAAAAAAAAAGAGAAGAAATGATTGGATAATGTTATTCCTGATATACAAAGACAGGTTGGTTATAGCTATTCTGCCAAGGTCAACTTTGCCTTTCATCCTTTCAGGGTCGATAAATTAAGTACCAGTTATGCACTGGGGTCGATATAATCGACTTAATCCGTTTGTCTGTCCTTGTTTGTCCCCTCTGTGTTTAGCCCCCTGTGGGTAGTAAAGAAATAGGTTATAGCTGGAATGATTTTACTGATAGGCTTGCTTGATCAGGGTTGCCCTGGGGTTATGCAACAATGACAGCTAAAACCCGTTTCATCCCACCTCATCCACCCAACCAGGAACTATGCTATTAGCAACACCATACTTGTATATGTTGTTACCAAGGTAACACAACACAAGTTTTATTTATTATTTTTTTTTATTTTTGTCTTTCCTGATAAG
>NC_043001.1:46115967-46168467 GCF_006345805.1 Octopus sinensis | reverse complement strand
TAAAATAAGTACCAGTTGAGTACTGGGGTCAGTACTCCCATGACTTTCGGAAACATTTTTTCATGCTAAGATTTGCTGAAGCATGGAACAGACTGCCGGCATCAGTTGTTAGTTGTCGGAGCACTGCATCCTTCAAAACTTCCATGCTTCCTGAGATTCGCCAACACTGCACCTGATTTTCTCCCCTCCATACACACGAGAGCATGTATCTGACTCATACACTGTTCGCTTTCCAGACATTTGTACATTACTGCATATACTTTATACGCACTTTTTGACAAGTTGTGGTGCACCTGAGCACTGTATACAATAATTTCATTATTATTATTATTTTTATAATCGACTTACCCCCTCCCTTAAAAGTGTTGTCCTTGTGCCAAAATTTGAAATCAATAATTAGCATCAGGTTTTTCTTATTCTTCTCTGAGAGGTAAATTTCAGTTCATTAAGAGTGCTTTCCATACATTATTCAGTACATCAGTACTCACTTGAATTATATACATCCATGCCGTAGACCCATTTGAGATATTTTCTTTAGTACACTTTGTATATAAGGTGGTATCAAAGTGTACCTGAACCAGTTCTGTAGCATGCCAACAGGTGGCAGCACATGGTTGCATGTGCAGTGAGAGCTACAGTGACCTTGTAAAATTTGTATTTTTTTTTTATCACGTGTATGTTGTAGTCTGCAATTTTTGATATGGACAGGAAGTTCGAACAAAGAGCCAACACGAAATTTTGTGTTAGACTTGGGAAGTCTGCTGCAGAGACAAAAATAAATCATCTGAAAGACTCCTTGGGCATTTTCAACTTCTTTTACATACATGTATATATGTACACCTACACATATTCTATTTGTTTTGTAGCAAGAACCTACCACCAAGATATTGGTAACCGACAGTCCTTGTCGATATATTACAGTTAGCAAGGTAAGTTGTATTTTACTCTTACAGTATAATCAATTTTTAGTTAGGCATCATTAAATTTTTTGTATCACCTAATAAGTTAAGTTAAGTTAAGTTAAGTTAATTTTTTGGCTCAAAAAGCAAAAAGCAAGGCCATGTAGGGGGACATGGAGTTATGTACAGGGAGGGTATTCATGCAAAGAGTTCAGGCCATTTCTGGTCAAGAGAGACTTTGAACCGAGCAGTCGTCGGCATCTTCACTATCTCGTCCGGCAGCTTATTCCACGGATCCACAACCCAGACGGAGAAAGCCCCTCTCCTTCGATTGAGATGAAATCATCGCAGATAGAGCTTTTCAGAGTGACCCTGCAGCCGACGCTCTGGAGCAGGAGTGAAGAACAGCTCTTTCAAGAGGTTACACTTTACGCTTATGATGTTGTGAGCGAGAATGAGATCACCACGTCGTCATCGTTTTTCTAGAGAAAGAGGGCAAAGAACTCTCTCCATGCTTGCATGAGTTGGACAAAGATATTACTTGAGACTTTGTTTCATAGCTGGATGCTGTTCTTGATGCTAACCCTTACATGCTTTTCTAGCGCAGGATCACTTCTTTAACGCAACTTCAAAAGCACAAAGTACCCGGATGATTTGTTGACAGACAGAACTGACAGCAACACTACCCTTTTGCACTTTCATACAAGTGATTACAGATGTAAGCAGACATACAGACATACAAACATAGAAATATGCACACACACACACACGCGCACACAAACACACAAGCATACAGCCTATACAAGCATGAAAAATAGATGTTAAATGATGATGATGACGATGACAATGACAATAACAATGATGGCAACAATAATGACAACAACGATGATGACCACACACACACACGCACACGCACACACACACACACACACACATCTAAAGAGTTTCCTTCAGTTTCTATCAATGAAATCCACTCACAAGACTCCGGTTGGCTTAAGGCTATAGCACAAGACACTTATTTAACTTACTACACAATGGAACTGAACCCAGAATAACGTGATTGGGAAGAAAGCTTAGGCTGCAAAAGCCAGAACAAATACCACAAGATAACCCAGTCTATCAATTCACCCCTTGCAAATGCCTCTCTGAAATGGAGTACAGTTTTGTTGAAGATTGCGCGAGGAGAACATTGAGATTCTTCAAGAATTAACTTCTACTAAGTTCCTAATTATAGCTAGGAGTGTTTAGAATTCCCATAAAACTTTATGATCTCCCAGGGTTGTCATTGCTTGGACTGTAGTCTAAAGTAATGTTCATGAAGTTGACAGTTATTAGGTTAATGGTAATATTTATGTTTAAACAAAATTCTTTGATAATTCCAATTAATTTCTTCATATTTATAGTGTGGCCATTCATATTGTTTGAGATTGTCAGGCCATTGTAGAAACATGAGCTGTTACAGGACGTGTACTTCTCGAGGTGTCCTGAATAAGTCTAAGATCCACAACCCCAGCCCTGTTGCACATCCCCATAGTCATGCCAAGCAGGAAATTACCTTTTTTGACCTATTTGGTGTCATCATGATATAAAAGTGACTTTCCATTGTGCACCTTTATTTTAATATCATTGTTGTTAATCCTAGTGAATTGCTTCGTTTAGTCCAAGGCTTTCAGTTGGATGAATTTCATTATGGAAAGATAAACATTTATGATATCAAACTGAGTGAATCTTCAGGCTGCTTTTTTCTCAGTACCACGGAATGAATGATCAAAGATGCTCCCTGTTTCTCCAATACTTTAAGAAATGCAAATCTGAATCAAGCTGTTAATGCAAATCTCTCTCTATATAAACGGCAGTTTGTCTGTGTGCATGTCTGTGTGTCTGTTAGGTTGTACCCTCACCCTGACCACGGCTTTCAACCGATTCTGATGAAACTTGATCTACACATAGCCCAATGTCATAATTCAAAACTAACGCAGCGAAAATTTTGAAAAGTTCCCCCAGTTCTGAAAAAGATCGATAAATTCGACATGGGGTCGACAATCAGAAACACAAACCACAGATGGTCTAGGGGACGCAACTCGACCTTTTTAACTCTCAAAAAAAAAATTACCATAATTTTTTTCCCATCTTTTGGCTATAACTCTCTAAAAATGCTTTATAGTTATTTCCCTTACAAACCCGAGCAACGCTGGGCGATACTGCTAGTATTCAATATTTACAACATGTTTTAAGTGCTGTATTATTAAGTTTACTTCCCGGTAACTTAGTGGTTTGACATAAAAGACTGATAGAATAAGTGCTGGTCTTAAAACAAAATAAGTACTTGAGTAAAGCTTCTCAAGGTTGCAACCAATTTTTCTACCCAATAGGGATTTTCAATTCAATATTTAAGCGCTATTATTTATAGCTTTTGTGTGCGCTTTGAGATATGCTATTCCAAAGAAGAAATATTTCATGTACTCTTGAAAGTTTATAAAATCCTTATGATGTCAGCAATATCATGTTGATTCGCTAGCCTCTGCATGCATTTTTTCTCTCCTTTTTTTTTCTCTCCTTGTTTCTCTCCGTGTTTCTTTTCTGTGTATCTTTCTGTTGAAGAGCGTAGGCTTGAAACGTAAAAAACTTGTTTTATTTATATTCCTGAGCGCCATACTAATACAATTGTTTGTATGTATTCCACCTGCCTTTGTCTTTTGTTTATTTTCATAAAGCTTCCCGTTATATATACATATATGTGTGTGTGTGTGTGTGTGTGTGTGTGTATGTATTTTCCTTTATCTAGTTATTTAGCTGTATATGCATCATTTATGTACTGTATTCCTTCCTTCAATGACTACTGTCTTTAATCTTCATCTTTCACCATCACCCCCCCCCCCCACACACACACACACACACAAACATACATTCTCGTAGGAAGGAGCCTTCAGTGTGTGGACACCAAACATGCAGCTTGATCGATCCTATGACATAACAGCCAATGACAAAGTGGAGTCAACTGGTACCAAAAGAAGGTTTAAGAAATGGGTTACTGATGCCATCTACATGAACAACTGCAACAAAATTGTGGTGGGCACCAGCAGCAGGGAGCTAAGATTTTATGATATCTCCACCAGCCATTTCTTTGAAGAGTTCCATCTCTTTGGTAAGAACATTTTTTTTATATTCATTTTGTTTTAATCCTATAGAGACAAGAAATATAATTGCTTTCAGCACCCCACAAAAGACCCTTAACTTGGGAAGGAATCTTAATACTTCCAAGGTTATATTTTTAGCATCAAATGTATTTCTTCCCAGTAAACCCTAAGGAGCCATTAATCTTTACATTATCATATTTCTAAAGCAATTCCTCACCATAATCCCAAAGAGACTCTTAATGTTTAAGGGTCTCTATCATTCTTTGATCATATATTTTAAAGAAAAGAAATGTCATTCCTCTCAGAAACTTTTGAGGGATCCTTAACCTTTCCATAATTATATTTATGTAATTCTCCCAGTAGATATCAAGGGGTCCTCAAATGGAAAATTAACACTTCCATCATACCATTTCTAAGAAATGTAATTCTTCCCAATAGCCTCTCAGGAATCTCAACCCTTCTATGATTATATTTCTGACAATTGTACTTCTTCCTTGTAGTTCCTAGGGAAATCTTAAATTCCTTAATTCTTCCATGATTATTTTACCAAGAAAATAATTAACATAGGATAATTATTGTCCTAAAAACAATACAATACAATAGTAATAATATTCAATTATCAGGGCATGTTTCAACTGCCTGGGCTGATCCTTGCTATTTGCTGTATGAATGGCAGGGTAGTTAGTATACCAGCTATCCTGATATCCCTGAACCATAACAGTCAACAGACAGACTGGGATCAAGAGGAGTGATTAATGAATACAGTGAGATGGGTGAAGGTTGTAAGAAGCAGTGGGATGAAAATTGTGGTGAGGAGATAGGAGATATGAAGAAGAGATTGAGAGAGGGGAGATGAGCCCTTGTTAACCTTTTTGATATCAACCAGCCTGAGACTGCCCCTGGTTCTATGATATAAACTTCCTGTTTAACCCTTTAGCATTCAAACCAGCCATAATATTTAACCTGTTTTATGTTGGAACTGACCAAATCCACTTCTCACCTCAACACTATAATGCTACTCTAAAACTAGACAATCACATCATAGAATTCTCTAAACTACAAGAATTATTCAAAGCAATATAAATAAACAAACATTAAGAACCAGAAACATGCATGTCTTCAGGTTGCTAGTCTTAGCTGGTGGGGGTGCTTGCCTCCCCTTTGCAAATATGAGGACACAGGAAATGTGTCAAAGCCGACAGGAAGCGTCGATGCTTCCTAGGGCTAAATAGCGGTGGTGTAATTCCCTTTACGGGACTGTCACATTATGTTGACATTATGCAACCACTCTAAACAAACATTATATTTGACAAAGTAATTTGAATACTAAAGGGTTAAACCAATCAAAATTGAAACCTTCCCTTAAAATTCCATGTTAGTTTATGTTCCAGATAGCTTAATAATGGCAAAAGCATTTTACTAAATCCTTCTATACTTTGAAAATTAATTGAAACAAAAGCAGGGTATTTCAATAGAAATATAATAATGAAAGAACCAAGAAACTTAACTGACCTTATTTGTTAGCTGGTTTATGCTAATACCAAAGGGACTTTTGGATCATCTTATGCATTCATTCTTCATCTTCATCATCATCATCTTTATCATCATCATTTAATGTCTGTTGTCTATGCTGGCATGGGTTAGGCGATGTGACCAGAGCTGGCAAGCAGGGGTGTGTGTAATAATACTTACATAGACCATTTTTCATAAAACAAGCAACTGAGAGAAAAATCAGATCTTCCAAAAATGAACAATTTGTTTCTCAAGGATTCCCAAGTGAAAGAATCATAAAACCAAATGATTAAATCTAATGATTTTTATGTTTTCATCTCACAGAATCTTTGAAATTACAAACAACAAACGAATATATTTTCATTATAAAAATTTTGTTATTCTATAGGAATGTCTGATGTGCCATATTGTTTTGACTACTGGTATGACAAAGCAGTAAGTATTCATATTCTTTACTGTTATAGGTTTCAGAAATAGTCAGTAATGTGATGGTGGTGGTGGTGGTGATGGCGGTGTCAGTGGCGGTGGTGGCGGTGGTGGAAGTGGTGATGGTGAAGTTAGTCTTGTCTCGTCCTGGGTGAACAATTGTTGAATAGACCAACATTACCAAATGTGTGCTTTGGTTGTTATTTTCATTTGCCAGAAGTTTTGTAGGAAATGATCCATTAATATGCTTTTGTTGAAATATTCAACAAAAGATACCATGCGGCGAGCTGGTAGAAACGTTAGCACGCCAGGCGAAATGCGTAGCCGTATTTTGTCTGCCGTTACGTTCTGAGTTCAAATTCCGCCGAGGTCGACTTTGCCTTTCATCCTTTTGGGGTCGATAAATTAAGTACTATTTATGCACTGGGGTCAATGTAATAGACTTAATCCGTTTGTCTGTCCTTGTTTGTCTCCTCGGTGTTTATCTCCTTGTAGGTAGTAAAGAAATATATTCATGCTCATCATCAGAAATATTTTTAATATTTTGCAGTGTGGTAAGAAATCTGCTTCCCAACCACATGGTTTTGAGTTCAATCCCCCTGTATGGTAACTTGGGCGAGTGTCTTCGAAAATAGCCCCAGGCCAACCAAAGCTTTGTGAATGGATTTGGTGGATGGAAACTGAAGGAAGCTTGTGTATGTGTGTATGCGTGTGCATGCATGTGTGTATGCACATGCATGTGTGTGTATGCACATGCATATGTGTGCATGTGCATGTGTGTACATGTATTACTGTCTCTTTACCTTGACTTTGCATGGTAGCTATTAAATGAGTATCACTTCCATGCAAGTGGTATCTTTCATTTCCAGTCTTCTAGAAAGCAGGTGAGGGTTAGAGACAGGAAGAGCATCCCATAGAAAAATCCACTTCAGCAAATCCCGTCTGACCCATGCAAGCATGGAAAAGTGGATGTAAAATCTATGGTGATTTATCTCATTGCTGTCTTTCTTAGAGATAGTGTTGTATATAGTATAATGTTAATAACAACATCAATCTGCATCAGAAAGTTGTACTTTAATGATGTTTCAAGGAAGCTGCTATTCATTTATGTATGTCAGAGAAATTTGACCTAATAGAGATTTTTTATTATCTCTTACTGGTCCTTTTTATTGTCTCTGTTATCCCATTAGTGTTTTGTAGCTAACTCCTGCTTTTTTGGTTAACAAAAGCAAAACTTTCAAAATGAGCATGAGTCTCAGACAGTAGTTCCCAAAGTGGGCAGTAACACCCATACTGGGGGCTGGTGAAAGATCTAGGGGGCGTTGTAGAAAAATGGGGAGATAACGGGGTGACCAAAACGGGGCAATGGATATAAAAACAAAAAAAACAAAATAGACGATTAATTAGGTTAAGTTTTATTTGTGAAATACTGTTGCTTTGAATTTGCTGCAGAAAATGGTCTATGTCTGTGATGATGAGTGGTGGGGAGCACTAGGAATGTAGCCTTAGAACCAAGGGGGTGGAAACCTGAAAAAGTTTGGGAACCACTGGTCTAAGAGATGTTAAACTTCCTGTCAATATTATCAGCATCCAAGGTGGCGAACTGACAGAAACGTTAGCATACCGAGCGAAATGCTTAGAGGTATTTCATCTCTCTTTGTGTTCTGAGTTCAAATTCTGCTGAGGTCAACTTTGCCTTTCATCCTTTTGGAGTCGATAAATTAAGTACCAGTTACGCACTGGGGTTCGATGTAATCAACTTAATCCCTTCGTCTGTCCTTGTTTGTCCCCTCTATGTTTAGCTCCTTGTGGGCAATAAAGAAATAAGAAATGTTAGCACGCCGGGCAAAATGCTTAGCGGTATTTCGTCTCTCTTTATGTTCTGAGTTCAAATTCCACTGAGGTTGACTTTGCCTTTCATCCTTTCAAGATTAATAAAATAAGTACCATATTTATATAGATATGTATTTATGTATGCATGTGAGTAGCAGAAATAAGTCTTTGAGAATCAGTTTTTAGTTGGATCAAAAAAAGCTGGGCATTCACTGGTAGCTTCAGTGCTGCTTGACAGCACTGGGTAGTTAGGGATCAATATTATTGAAAGGCATTAAAATCCTTATTATTTTCAGACAACAGCTGATGAAGAAAATGCTCTGTGGTTCAGACCATATGTAAAATATAAACTATATTTATCTTTCCTGCAGAATTTAAACAGTGAATCTCTGTTAGTGTGTGGTTTGGATTCTGGAACTCTTGGATTATTCTACTTTAAAAAGCCAGTTACTCAGCTCTTTGAGACCCCTTTTAAAAATGAACCTGGAGCTCTGAAGGTTTTCATACAGGTGAGCATTCATCTTAATCTTCATCATTTTTTTTCTCTTCTCCATTTGTTTTACTGTCTTTCTCTTTTCTGGTATTCTTCGATCCCTTGATAGACCAATGATTATCCTTAGTCTCTTAGTACTTACTAATGGTCTGGGTAATATTTAGACTATCATGTTTAAACCCTTCACGAGGCCTTGATTCCAGATAATGTATAAACTTTTGATAATGTCTGGATCCTTGATGATATCAAAGATCCTTTATAATGTCTAGCGCCTCTGTAATGTCTGTTTTTGATAATGTTAGAACAATATAGAGGTAATATAGAGGTTATTGATAAAGTATTGACATCTATAATAATGAATGCCAAAATGAATTTCTGTGTGTCAGTGTGTCACACTTTGACCTCCTTCTCTCACTATTCAGTGACACTTCTACTATTCCTCATGATGGAGTGAAAGTAATAGTAGACATGGAGACAGCGAGGGCAGTAGTAGATTGACGGTTGTGATGGTAATTGAGTCATAGTAATAGTATGAGCTGCAGTTGTAATAGAGCTGGAGGGACAGTGATGATGTTGGTGGTGGTGGTAGCTGAGGCAGTCAGGGATGATGGTGATAGTAAGCAATGTGAGGGACATTGGTGATGGTAGTGCAGGGGAAGGTGGCGAAGTCAAAGGTATTGATGGTGGTGGTGTCAAAAGTTTGAATGGTGTGTGTATGACAGTTGTGGTGGCAATGGTGGTGGTACTGGTGATGGCGGTGGTTGAAAACAATCAACAGAAAGACAGAGAGAGAACGAAAGAGGTTAGACAGAAAAAAAATTGTACTGACCCCTGAATGGGGAGACAAAAAAAGTTTGTTTATCATGCAGTTTTGCAATAAGTTCCAAGTTGACAAATTATATCATTGTTTTGATGAAAATTGTTCATTGCTTGAAAAATATTGGTCAATAAAATTTAACATGTACTCAATGCATGAAGTGTCATTATTGGGCTCAAGGACCAATGTAGAGCCCTCAACAGGAGCTAGCTTAAAAGACACTTAATAAGGCAGCTTTTAAGCTTGTTTTTAATAAAAGTAAGATTGTTGATAATATCTAAACCTGTAATAATATCAAGATCCTTGATAATGTATAAAATCCTTGATAATAAAGAGACCCTTGGTAATGCATAAACCTTGCATATTGTCAAATTCCTTGATAATGTATGAAGTTTTGATAATTTCTAACCCTTTGATACTATGTAGATCCTTTGCAGCATAATGACTTCATAATATTTCGTTTTGGGATTTGGTTTGCAAGATTCTTTATATGAGTTTGTGTGTTGAAGCATATTCTGTTGTGTCTGGGGAGAGTCATTTTCTTTTCCTGCCTTATAATATAACACACTCACCGGTAAAATTTCCACTTTTTCTTATTTTTGTTTTTCCTAAAATTTTCTTTGCGTCTTGCAACCTTTTCAATAGTCTTTTTTCTTCTTTTTCTTTTTCCTAAAATTTTCGTTGCGTCTTGCAACCCTTTCAATAGTCAAGACTATTAAAAAGGTTGCAAGATGCATTGAAAATTTTAGGAAAAAAAAATAAGAAAAAAGTGGAAATTTTACTGGTGAGTGTGTTATATTATAAGGCATAAAAAGAAAATGACTCTCCCCAGACACAACAGAATAGACTTCATAATACCTAAGCCTTTGATAATATCCCAACTCCTGACAACTTGATAAACTTAAACTCATGATAAAGTACAAATGCTTTATAATATATGGTAGTGGTGGTTACTGTAGGGGTGGGTGTGCTGGCGGTGGTTGTGGGAGCAGCGATATTAAAAATGGTTACAACGGAGATAAGGAAGATCGCCATCATTATCATCTTCCTCACCATTATCATCATCATCACCATCATCATTGTCATAACACATTTCTTCATCAGTACATTTCCAACTTTCCTTTATTTGCAGGATTTGAAATCTCAACATTCCAAGTGGGTGAGATATACCTGTCTACCTGCACTCCACTCTGAGATGATCCGACAGGTGAAATATCTGCCAGAGAATGGTGCCATCATTTCATCCAGCAGTTGCCCAAACAGTTCTCTGTTGATATCTGACATCAACAGGTTCAAACAGACCTATGTCTTCAAATCCCCAAAGGTTTTTTATTTTAACTTTTTTGGAAATAGTTTTTGACAATTAATATTAAGTATTAGTCATAGGGGTGTCTGCATCTCAGTTGTTGCTTTTCACGACTTTTCTGCAATGCATGCTCCAGCTTTCTTCTGGGGCGTCTTGTGATTCACCTTAGTACCTTGCCTCGGATTGAACTCAGCACCTCTTGGGAACTGCACTACACTAACTAGTTCCTTTATCCACTATGCTATGCCTTAGGTAGTGTCAGAGAGAATTTTTAAGGCTTATAAAGCTCCATTGACGTCTTATGTTGGCTCTGTAGTGAAAAGCAACAACCAAGATGAAGACACTATTCTAACTAATACATAATATAACAAAAAATCCTCATCTCAGAAAATACACAATTGCATTATCCAGTCGATACAAAGCTGACATAAAATATAAGAGAGATAGGTGCATCATCATCATCATTTAACGTCCACTTGTTCATGCTTGCATAGATCAGATGGAATTCATTGAGGCAGATTTTCTACAACTGGATGCTCTTCCTGTTGCCAAACCACACCTGTTTCCAAGCAAGATAATATTTTCCCAAAGCTAGACATGATCTTCATTTCCAGAAGACTGGAAATGAACAGCCTTATTTACATAATGATGTATGAGTTAAACTAATTAAAACAATGTAGATATAAATCGTCATAAATATATGATCTAAAGATGTGGTTAATGAATTGAAAATTATCATCTTAATAATAACAGTTCCTTTCAGAGTGTCAGCGTTTAAAAAAGAATCTTTATACTTCTAAACTAAGTGTAGTTTAGAAATATAAAAATTCTTTAATTTTCTCTGAGACTGCATAGTTATGAAATCCAAGAATAAGACACCCGATAACGATTTGAGAACAGACTGTCTATAAACCTCATCGAAATAACGATGAGGCTGATAGACAGGAAAATTATAATCTTAGTGATAGTATGTTATACCAGACATTTACACATTCAATATGATAAATTCAGACAGTAATGGAAAATAACTGCAATTGTCAAAAAAGTTCGTACTAATCCATACTTTGTTTATTGATATTGAATGGAAAATAAATTTATTTATCATCCAAAATCGGCAATATGTACAGCTTTACTTTCCTATATAAACTTCACTGAGATCATGTTTAACAGCAGATTAAACTAGCATATCAGCTACTTCTAGTATTGATCTACGTAAAACAACATATCAATAGCCCAAGTTATGTTTGGCAAAGAAAAATAAAAACGAGACACGATTAGTTTTGGACAGAGTAATCTCCCTTGGATATGGGTTTAAAAAAAAACTTCCAATAGGTGATTGACAGAAAATATATTTTATTTTACACTTTGAAGCTAAAAAAAACAAAAAACAAAAAAAAAACAATCTTATCTAATATCAATTCACTGTCATATCCACATGACTGAGCTGAGGTTACACAACAGAATTTATGAATTCTTCTTCATGAATAAGAAAATACTGAATCATAGAGTCACTAGTCTAACACTGAGCTAAGACACTCACCACTTCTGTTTTCATCAAACATTGATCATGGATATCTATTCAGATCAATATCTATTCGTCATGAAACCATGATCTTGTTGTAATATAGACACTATACTACAAATATACATATACCGATTTTTATACTCTTACTTGCAAGAGAATTTTATTGGTTTCAAATTTTGGCACAAGGCCAGGGGAGTGTATAAGTCGATTACTTTGACCCCCTGTATTCAACTGGTACTTATTTTATCGACCCCGAAACAATGAAAGGCAAAGTCAACCTTGGCAGAAATTGAACACAGAACATGAAAATGGATGAAAAGTCATTAAGCATTTTACCTAGAATGCTAACAATTCTGCCAGATCAATGCCTTATTACAAGAGAATATCGAGCACTAATGTTTATTGTAAAGCCATAAAGTGACACACCTCATATATAATATTTACTCTCTTAAGTCTTTCAGTCTTTGGACTGTGGCCATGGTGGGTCACAACCTTCATTCGAATGGGATAGGCTACTCAACCCGAAGAAAATTCTAACTGGGCCCCACTTGCAAGGTCATGTGCTGTTTATCTTGATTATAAAATCACCATGTCGTGCACATATGGTTGTGATGCATGTGTCTGGTGAATCCTTATCAGACGGTTAGTCATGATGGGTATATTGGGCTTCGTATATTTGTACTCCAGTGTCACTTTGATGTCATGCACTGCTTCCTCACTCACTCACTCAATAATAATTAATAATAACATCAACCCCCCCGCCAGAGTTTCACTTGTACTTAATTTATCAAACAATAAAAAACAATATAAATTAAACAAAGTAAAACTCCCAATAGGGGAGACGCTTTAAAGGTCCTTGTGGAAAACCCCACAAAAGCCATGGATATCAGATCTTTTATTTTTACAGGTGTATACTCAGAATTGTGGAGGCACATGGCCTAGTAAAAGTTGAACAAATTGATACCAGTAATTACTTTTTACTTTTTATTAAGTCTGGTACTTAATCTACATTTTCACCAAACCACTAAGTAAACAAACCAACCACTGTTATCAAGCTGGGCAAGTGTCTTCTACTGTAGTTCCAGGTTAACCAATGTTTTGTGGGTAGATTTGGTAAATAGAAACTGTACAAGCCCCCACCATACATCCATTAATCTATGCTAGCATGAGTTAGACAAATACATATTAATAAAGCAATCTATGTCTACACTTTTTTAGTTAGTTTAACTTATACATCATTAGACAAACAAGGTGGTTCATTTCTAGTCTTCTATGAAAATTATGTCTAGCTTCGGGAATATATTGCATTACTTGGAATCATATGAAGGTTGACGGCAGGAAGAGCATCTGGTCGTTAAACAAATACATATTATTAAGGCAATCTAGATGTCTTTCTGGTCACTAACCTTACCTGAATGGGATTTTAGTCCTATCACTAACCCTAACCCAAAGGGATTTTTATTTCTCATGTCTTTGGAAAGAAAGAGCTTTCAGATGATTTGTTGACTGGGAAATGTCATCAAAGAATACCATCCATAGCTCAGCTTAGTAGAGAATATAATACACACCACACACACACATTAATGCTATATATAAAAATAATCTTTTCTACAATAGGCAAAAGGCCTGAAATTTGTGGGCAGTAAGTCGATCACATCAACCCCAGTACTTGGCTGGTACTTAATTTATTGACACTGAAAGGATGAAAGGCAAAGTCAACCTCAGTGGAATTTGAAGTTAGAATGTAAAAATGGGCAAAGTATTGCTAAGCATTTTGCCCAGCATGGGGAAATCTTTAAATGAACACTCTCATATATATATAAAAAGCACCATCCGTTCGTGGCCATTGCCAGCCTCGCCTGGCCCCCGTGCCGGTTGCATGTAAAAAGCACCATCCGTTCATGGCCATTGCCAGCCTTGCCTGGCCCCCGTGCTGGTGGCACATAAAAAGCACCATCCGATTGTGGCCGTTTGCCAGACTCGTCTGGCACCTGTGCCGGTGGCACATAAAAAGCATCCACTACACTCATGGAGTGGTTGGCGTTAGGAAGGGCATCCAGCCGTAGAAACATTGCCAGATCAAACTGGGCCTGGTGCAGCCTTCTGGCTTCCCAGACCCCAGTTGAACCGTCCAACCCACGCTAAACGATGATGATGATGATGATGATATATATATATATATATGTATATGTATATCTGTGTGTCTGTGTATGTCTTATTTTATTAATGTTACCCCATCAAACTTTCAGGGAGTTGAATGTTTCGACTACAACAAAAGCATAAACATCCTTGTTAGTGGAAGCGCAAACCACAACGTCCAGTTATGGAACCCTTACATGACCAGTAAACCAATTGCAATCCTGCGGGGTCATAATACAGGAGTCATTGCGGTGGCTCTACACAAGGCATTGCTGCAAATTTTCAGTCTTTCACGTGATGCTGTAAGTTAGCATTTATATAACATATATACAATTTGTTGATTTTTTTTTCATTTTTATCTCTTTTGTTTTTCTTTAATCCTTTAGCATTTAAACCAGCCATATCCAGCCAAAATTTTCTACCTGTTTTATGTGAGTGTATATATGTGTATATATGTGAGTGTATGTATATGTATGTATGTATGTATGTATGTATGTATGTATAGCTTCCTAGATAGATAGATAGACAGACAGACAGGCAGGCAGACAGACAGACAGACAGACAGACAGACAGACAGACAGACAGACAGATAGATAGATAGATAGATAGATAGATAGATAGATAGATAGATAGATAGATAGACAGAGACAGGATAGCAGGTAGGCAGGTAGACATATATGTATGTATGTATGTATGTATGTATGTATGTATGTATGTATGTATGTATGTATGTATGTATGTATAGCTTCCTAGAAAGATAGATAGATAGAGACAGGATAGCAGGTAGGTAGGTAGACAGGCAGGTAGGCAGACAAGCAGACAGACAGACAGATAGATAGCTAGCTATGTTTGGTTGAGAAGCTTGCTTTTGAGTGGAAGATGGAAACTGAAGTAAGCCTGTCATATGTATATATGTATGAGTATAAAGCAAAATTTCAAGATGATGATGGTGCACGAGTATTTGTAAATGTTTGTTTGTGTGTGTATGTGTGTGTATAATGATACATATTGTTTTCCTTATGACATTTTTCTCCAATCTTTTTCCCAAGGTCATCAAAGTATGGGACCTGAAGGAACACACTTGCTTACAAACAATAGCTATGAAATTTCCCAGCAGCATTCATGGCCGTGTACCTGAACACGGACAGTTCCCAATGTGTCTTTTAACTTCTCCAAACCACAACTGCCTTCTGGTCACCTGCAATGACTACATAGGTCAGCTAAGCCTAGGAAATACAACAAAGAATCAGCTGACCACCCCGGTCACTCATGATACTCAGCTTTGCTGTGCACTTTACAACCAATTCTTTAAACAGGTTTGTAATTTTATCAAAATTCAAATATAAAAAATAAAAGAACAGTGAGTTTTTTGGGGTTTTTTTGATGTTTAATGTTTAGCAATGAAATTAGTAGAAATGGTATGGAGATAGCCAGAGGTCTATCTATCCTTCACAAACAGAAACTCAGAAATTCATCACCCTTTAATGAAAGATTATGTGTAGAACCAGAGACATGTTTGTGTTTCTCTGTGTGTGTGAGTGTGTGTTGTGTGTGTGTGTGTGTGTGCGTGTGTGTGTGCGTGTGTGTGTGTGTGTGTGATTTTTCAGCATGTCTGGACTGTTTAATTCAGACACTTTTTCTCTTCATCTTTTCTCTCTTCTCATCTATCCTTTCTGTAGAAGAGTATAGGCTCAAAATGTTAAACATTTCTTCCAATTTTCCTGAGTATCTCATTGACTAAATTAGTTACACTGGATACTTATATTAAGTTACAGCTTTCAGAACACTAACTAGTTGAGTAGCTAATCAAATATGCAAATTAGTTAATGCTATATTAAAATCTCAAGTACATAATCACAAAAATAAACCATGTTTGAATAGAATTGTGTTTTATCTGTCAATAGCAACATTTCGTTTCAATAAAATAGTCAATGCCTTGCTAATCACATTTCACAGAAAATTTCAGTAATGCCAGTAAAATGCCTGGTTTTGTAGTCAAAATTGTTTAAATAGTTCTCTGAATTTTTTCTTTTCTTTAAATCAACTAAATTTTGGCTGCTTTCTTTGTGTTTTAGCTGCTAAAACACAAAGAATTTATAAGCAAAATATGCCAGATGGTTCAAACGAATGTTTCTTTATTAAATGAAACTATTTTCGAAAGCTGCACATGTAACAATGAATACAAAGATCAGGGCTATACCACATGTAAATAGCAGGCAGATCTATTGAATGTAGCACTCAAGAATATGTCATTCTGTATAGAAGTATTTTTCTATTCAGTGACAGATGATCAGTGTGAATTCTCAATACAGAAAATTAAGCGTTTTTCAAGACAAAAAAAAACTGATATTTTTTCAAATACTTTGAAACTTCAGTAAAATATTAAGGAATACATGACCAATGAATATGTGAAAAGGGTGAACCAAACAACTTTATTTTATTTTTTATCTTTCTTTTTGTATCTCTTACTTGTTTCAGTCTTCAGGCTGTGGCCATACTAGGGCACTGCCTAGAAGAATTTTTAGTTGAATGAATTGACCCTAGAACTTTTTTTTTAAGCCTGGTACTTATTCTATCGATCTCATTTGCCAAACCACTAAGCTACGGAGTGATGGGGGACACATAGATACAAAGATCTGCACACACACACACACACACACATTCGATTGGCTTCTTTCAGCTTCCGTCTACCAAATCCACTCACAAGGCTTGGTCAGCAGAGACTATAGTCGAAGAACACTTGCTTGAGGCAAACTTCTTACCACACACCCAGCCCTGAACCTTTTATTTAATCACAACAAATCCCATTTTTAATTTTTTTTTTAAGTATGTGATTTCCACAATGTGCTTAATTTTGCCTGAAGCAAATTTCAACAGAACCTTTTGATATACGGAGATGTACTTGCATAGCAAGTGATTTGATCTGAGATCGTGTGCTGGAACGAAAACAATTGCAGCGTGGAAGGTGTTTGTAAGCCATTTAAGAAACATACAAAAGCCGTTTGATTCACTTCAACATTTAAGTTTAATTTGTCAAACTATTTTCGTCACTTTAAGACCGTGACCTGTTCACTGACAAAAATCCATGCTGCATCTCGGAGATGCAATAATATTTTGCTATATTGTTATATTTCGGAATGGTCATTTTTTTTTTTTTTTATTTCTTGTCAATGAACTATAAACATTCATAAACATAATATTTTGTTTATATATTATTGAAACAGAAGGTTACTATTGTCAGATGTAATAATTATATTTAAACATGGGAAAATATATATCAGTTTATTAAGGAATGTAACCCATCTAGGAATTTGAAAACTGATTATGTCTAATTTAGATGTGCTATGCTTACTATTTCACTCCTTGTAAGTTTTACATCTAGCAATCTCTGATAATTTTTCATGATATCTTATCACATTTTTGATATCAACTTACCACATTCTCCACATAATAATTAAACTGCCAGTATTAGGCATGAAAAGAGAAATTTATGAAATATTCTGAATTGAAGTTTCAATATGCTAGACTTCTTCAACATTTCCAAAAAAACAGGATGTATTTAATTCCTCAGTTTTTACATAAGGCCACAGATTTGAAGGAGAGGTTTATAGGCAGCTGAAACATCTTCAGTATACAGCTGTTATTTCTTTCTTTTATCATAAATTAGTTACGAAGCTTGCTTCCCAACCACATGGTCTAGGATTCAGTCTTGCAGCATAGCATTTATGCAAGGATTTTCTACTATGACCCCAGGCTGCCCAAAGTGGATTTATTAGACAGAAGCTGAAAGAAGCCTGACACGTGTAGGTCTATGTATGTATGTTGTTATTTAGTTTTATTTCAGGATTTCATGTCAATAGAGAAACAACCGGTTTCTAACCTAGATCCAAGGCTCCAGTACACTCTGTTAAGTGGTTGGAGTTAAGGAGGGCATGAAGCTATAGAAACCAAGCCAAAACAGACAACTGGAACCTGGTGCAGCTCTCCAGCTTACCAGCTTCAGTCAAGCCATCTAACCCATGCCAGCATGGAAAACAGACGTTAAATGGTGATGGTGGTGGTGGTAGTAATGTGAGTGTATCCTTATCTTGACATCATGTAATGGTTGTAAGTGGGCATCACCATCATATAAACGATTGTTGTTTGTTTCCAGTCTTTCATGGAAAACTTGTTTGGCCATTGGGAAATATTAACTTGCTTGGAAACAGGATGCTTTTAGCAGTGGAATCCATGACAATATAATCATTCTGACCAGGTTTTCAGTTTTATCTGCCTTTCACACAGGTCACAGAAGTCCTGAAAATATGAAAACAGATATAACTGAAATGAAATTTTATTCCAGAACATAGAGAAATAAAACTAAATAATGCTCAACATCATATAGACCTGTGTTACTGCATTATAATCCTACATAATACTTGTGTAGATGAAGATGGTGAACATAGGCGTAGGAGTGGCTGTGTGGTAAGTAGCTTGCTTACCAACCACATGGTTCCAGGTTCAGTCCCACTGCATGACACCTTGGGCAAATGTCCTCTACTATAGCTTCGGGCCAACCAAAGTCTTGTGAGTGGATTTGGTAAACGGAAACTGAAAGAAGCCCATCGTATATATATATATATATATATATATATATATATATATATATATATATATATATATATATATATATATATATATATGTGTATATATATATATATATATATATATATGTATGTGTATTTGTGTGTCTGTGTTTGTCCCCCCAACATCGCCTGACAACCAATGCAGGTGTGTTTACATCCCTGTAACTTAGCGGTTCGGCAAAAGAGACCAATAGAATAAGTACTAGGCTTACAAAGAATAAGTCCTCGGGTTGATTTGCTTGACTAAAGGTGGTGCTCCAGCATAGCCAGTCAAAATGACTGAAACAAATAAAAGAATAAAAGAGTAAAAGAGGCAAAATTGTTAGCACACAGGCTAAAATGCTTAGTCACATCTCATCTGACTTTATGTTCTGAGTTCAAACTCCACCAAAGTCGACTTTGCCTTTCATCCTTTTGAGGTCATTAAAATAAGTACCAGTTGAGTAATGGGGTCGGCGTAATTGATATGGCCCCTTCCTCAAAAATTTCGAGCCTTTTGCCCAAAGTAGAATGGATAATTATGTGGATGTGATCTACAAGAGTCATCTCTTCCTTAGAAATCTGTGGTCTTTTGCCCAATTCAAACATTTTTATATAGCTGAGTGCCTTATTTATTGCTGGTATCCTATCACTTTACCATCTTTAAATATTGTTTGATTTATTTTTAAAAAATTATTGTAAAATGATGAAAACTTATTCCAAAAAAAATTTTAATTACTAAATTTGATATCTCCAAAATAGGTGGTAACTGGTTGTGATTCATCTACCATTGCTGTCTGGGACATCGAAGCTGGAAGTAAGGCAATTGTTTTTTCCAATGCTCATGGAAATGAAGAAATCACATGCATGAAGTTTGATGCCACATGGCGTCGCCTGTTGACTGGTGCCAGAAATGGAACAATAAAGGTCAGAACTACTTACAGTGTTAAATCTTGAAGTTTCCATTAGTATCCAGTGTTTAGCCTTGGTTTCACGATTTCTGTGGTTGTCATTATGTTTAAAGCCAGCTCAGTTCATCTCATTATATGCATATATGTACATATATGTGTATGTATGTGTGTGTGAGTGTGTGTGTGTGTGTGTGTGTGTGTGTATGTGTATATCCTCATTATCATCATCATATAACGTCCATCATCCATACTAGCATGGGTTGGACAGTTTCACCTGGCTGGAACGTTGGAAGGCTGCACCAGACTCCAGTCTGATTTGGCATGGTTTTTTATGGCTGGATGCCCTTCCTAATGCCAACCACTGCAAGAGTGTAATGGATGCTTTTACATGCCACCAGCACGGGTGCCATTTGCATGACACTGGGTTGTGTTTACATGCCACCAGCACAGATGCCAATTTGTGTGACACCGGTATCTGCCATGACGGCAATTTTGCTTAGTTTGATGGGTCTTCTTCTCAAGCATGACATAATGCCAAAGGTCTGTGAGGCCCAACATTTGAAAGGTACTCAGCCACTTTTCCTCCATGAGGCCCAGTATATATATATATATCAGGAAAACCTGGGACGAGGTGGTGAAGCACGACCTTCGAACTTTAGGTCTCACTGAGGAAATGACTAGAGACCGAGTCCTCTGGAAGTGTGCTGTGCGCGAGAAGACCCGGCAGGACAAGTGAGTCCATAACCCGTGGCCTTCTACATGGGATGAAGCCAGCCTACATATGCATACCTTCCCTTCTTGGGACACAAAACTCTACTTGTGAAGACCTGTTGAGGCAAGTGAGGATCAGAATCGAAATCGATCAATGGAAATTGCAGATGTGTTACCAGTGCCGGTGGCATGCCGAAACTCTACTTGTGAAGACCCATTGAGGCAAGTGAGGATCAGAATGGAAATTGATCAATGGAAATTGCAGATGTGTTACCAGTGCCGGTGGCATGTAAGAGAGCCTTCCGTTTCGCGACCGTTGCCAGCACCGCCCCGTTTTTGTGTCCGTTGCCAGACTCGCCTGGCCCTCGTGTCAGTGGCACATAAAAAGCACCATCCGTTCGTGGCCGTTTGCCAGCTCTGTCTGGCACCTGTGCGGGTGGCACGTAAAAAGCACCCACTACACTCACGGAGTGGTTGGCGTTAGGAAGGGCATCCAGCCGTAGAAACACTGCCAGATTTGACTGGGCCTGATGAAGCCTTCTGGCTTCACAGACCCCAGTAGAACCGTCCAACCCATGCTAGCATGGAAAACGGACGCTAAACGACGATGATGATGATGATGATATATATATATATATATACGGGGTTGGATAAAATCATGGAAACTAGCATCATAGCATCATAACTTTGAAATATCTATAAAACCATTAAAAGCTTGTTTAGTTTTATGTTTTTTGATTTATTATTAGTGTTGCTTAATATGTTTTGCTAAAATTGCTATTTCTTTTCAGATATCATCAGAAAAAGGTAATTAAAATTCATTAAAATGACAAATCTATCGAACTTTCAAAGAGGTCAAATTGTTGGTGCTCGTATAGCAGGCACTAGCATAACAAAAACAGCCGAAATGTTTGGTGTATCAAGAAGTACTGTCTCGAAAGTAATGACAGCCTTTGAGAAAGTGGGAAAAACCTCCTTGTCAAAACAAAACTCCAGAAGAAAACCAAAACTTTCAGATAGGGACCTTTGGACTCTTACGCGAATTGTTAGTAAGGATCACAAAAGTACAGCTCCCGAAATTACTGCAGAGCTTAATGACCACCTCGAGAACCCAGTTTCCACAGTAACTGTTCACCAGGAGCTGCACAAAGCTGGATTTCACAGAAGGGCTGCAATCAGAAAACCACTACTTTCAAAAACAAGCATTGCAAAGAGTTTAGAGTTGAATAAAAATCTACAGAATTGGTCTCTAGAGCAGTGGAAGAATGTTATTTTCTCGGAGTGTCATCCTTTACCCTATTTCCAACCACCGGCCAAGTATACGTGTGGAGACAGCCAAATGAAGCATTTGACCCAGACTGCCTTCTTCCAACTATTAAACATGGAGGAGGATCTGTGATGATCTGGGGTGGGGGCTATATCTTGGAAATTCACCAAGAAAATGGTTGTTGAAGGGGGCTACACACCAAAGTAAGTATACAATGTTGATGAAACTGCACTTTTCTGGAAGTGCATGCCTGCTAGAACTTTTATTTCTCAAGAAGAAAAATCAACACCAGGATTTAAAGCTTCCAAAAATCGTCTAACACTTCTTTTTGGAGGAAATATCAATGGCGATATGAAATTAAAGCCCCTATTCGTGTATCATTCAATATGTGAAAAGTTTAATCAACCTCTGATTTGGTGTTCAAATAAGAAGGCACAGATAACCAAACACCTTTTCAAAGAGTGTTTTACAAATGCCTTTTGTCCTGCCTTAGAAAGAAACAGTGCCAGACATATTTCCAACAAAACATTGCTTCTTTTAGACAATGCACTGGACCACCCATCAAATTTAGATGATCTTACTGATAACATGAGAGTTGAATATATATTCCTAAAAATACAACTTCTTTGCTCCAGCCAATGGATCAAGGTGTGATAGCTAGCTTCAAAATATATTATCTGAGAAAAACTTTCAAACAACTTATGAAAGCAATTGACAGGGAGGATAAACCTACAATTAGAGATTTCTGGAAGAAATTCAACATAATGGATGTTGTGGATAATATAGCTGAATCATAGGATGAAGTGAAACCTTCAACTTTGAATAGTGCTTGGAAAAATATATGACCAGATTGTATTAGTGACATTACAAGTTTTCCTCAAGTAGAAAGTGTACATAAAATTTGGAAAGATATTGTGACACTTGCAAAAGATGTAGTATTTGAAGAAGTCAAAGCTGATGATGTGACTGAGTTGCTAGTGTCCTAGAGAGAAAGTCAATCGAATGAGGAGCTGATGTTGTGAGAAAAAGAACATGCTGAGAATACAGATGATACAATAGAAGTTCCACCTAAACCACTTAAATTGGTTACAAAACGTATTGCTAAAGGTCTTCATGTTTTTGTTGATAATGATCTTAATCTTGAATAAAACATAAAAATTACCAGAAGAGTTTACAATAAGTTCAGTTTCTATACCGAGCTGTACAAAGGGATACTGCATCATACAACAAACAACTTTGGAATAGCTCTTTACCCTTCAAGTTGATGTTTCTTATTTCTTATTTCTCTACTGCCCCCACAAGGGGCTACACACAGAGGGAACAGACAAGAACAGACAAATGGATTAAGTCAATTATATCAACCCCAGAAGGAGCGGCAGACGAAATACCGCTAAGCATTTTGCCTAGCATGCTAATGTTTCTACGAGCTCACCGCCATCACCCCTCGAGCTGATGTTGGTAATAATGAAGTATAAGATAGTATATATTGTCCTTCATCCTCCTAGTAATGCTCATTCCACCACCCCTTACACTGTTGTCAATATCTTTTGTGGTAAGAATGTACCCTTGCAATATTACAATTCTTATTAATTCTCTAATGTATTCCTCTTGAAATGCTTTTCTGTTTTTATGTATCAATATTGTTATTTTCATGTATAAAGGTAATTTTCTGTTGTTTTCTTGTACATTTTTTAATGAAAGAGTCTGTAGGAATGCAATCTTGATAACATGAAAATCAGTAGGAAATTCAATTGTGCATTACGGGATTTTGGGTTACAGTTAGATTTTCAGGAATCCATTGCTTCTGTAAAGCAAGAGATTCTTGTATGTATGTATGTATGTATGTATGTATGTATGTATGTATGTATGTATGTATGTATGTATGTATGTATGTATGTATATATATATATATAATATATATATATATATATATAATATATATATATATATATATATTGTGCCAGTGACACATGAATATCGAATCAAATATCAATGGAAACAGTAGTTGTGATACCTGTGCTGGTGACACATAAAAAGCACCATCCGAACGTGGCCGTTGCCAGTGCAGCCTCCACCGGCTTCTGTGCCAGTGGCACATAAAAAGCACCATCCGAACGTGACCGATGCCTACCCCGCCTCGAATAGCTTCTGTGCCGGTGGCACATGAACATCGAACCAAATATCAATGGAAACAGTAGTTGTGATACCTGTGCCGGTGACACATAAAAAGCACCATCCGAACATGGCCGTTGCCAGTGCAGCCTCCACTGGCTTCTGTGCCGGTGGCACATAAAAAGCACCATCCGAACGTGACCGATGCCAACCCCGCCTCGAATGGCTTCTGTGCCGGTGGCACATAAAAAGCACCATCCGAACGTAGCCGATGCCAGCACTGCCCCGACTAGCTTCTGTGCCGGTGGCACATAAAAAGCACCATCCGAGCGTGGCCGACGCCAGCACCGCCTCGACTGGCTTCTGTGCCGGTGGCACATAAAAAGAACCAACCGATCGTGGGATCCCTGAACATCTCGCTGTGCTTGAGGAGACCTGTTGAGTCAAGTGCATGTACATGAACATCGAACCAAATATCAATGGAAACAGTAGTTGTGATACCTGTGCCGGTGACACATAAAAAGCACCATCTGAACGTGGCCGTTGCCAGTGCAGCCTCCACTGGCTTCTGTGCCGGTGGCACATAAAAAGCACCATCCGAACGTGACCGATGCCAACCCTGCCTCGAATGGCTTCTTATTACATAATATTGAGGTCTCTTTCTTTCTTTTGTTATCTTACCGTTATTACCAAAATATATATGTATATATGATCTCAGACATAATTCCATGTATACTAACAGAAATGTTCCATACAATACATTTACTACAGCCATCTGATATTTCAATCATTTTATCGTTCTTTACTTTTAATGATAAGAAAAAAAATATGTCGGTTATTTCAGGTATGGAACTTCCAAAATGGTCATAACCTGCATAAACTGGAACCGGTCGCTGATGCTGATGTCACTGGTCTTTTAGCCCTCAATGACCGTAAAGTTATTCTTGCAGTTGGCTGGAGTCGTTTAATTACTCTGTACGACGATTCGGATCCAGACGTAAATAGTAGTTCTTTTTACTTATATTCATATATTTACACACACACACACACACACACGCACACATAGTGAATGTACAATCAAAAGTCCAGGGAAAAGAGAAAGTTTATGGTGAATTAAAGCAGAACTTACAGCTCTTGTACCCTGACTATGAATTCTCATTTGTATCTATCATCATAGGTGCATTAGGTTATGTACCTGCAAATCTGCACAAAAACCTTGAAATACTTGGTTTCACAGAGAAAGCAAAAGAAATTAATGAGGATTCTCCAGATCCAATCTATCAGTGGCACGATGAGGATTTGTGAGACATTCCAAAGATTCTCCATCTGAGATTCTTATGTGTTAAGTTATACACACTTGGGTGTATGCATCAACAGTTCAACCAACACACCAACTCAACCACATATTTCCAAACACCAGCATCTCTCTTAACTCTTTTGCCAACATCCTCTCACAAGGCTTTGGTAAGCCCAGAACTATAGTAGAAAACACTTGCCCTAGGTACCATGTAGTGGGACTGAACCTGGAACCAAAGTGATTGGAAAGCAAGTTTCTTAAACATGCAACCACTCCTGAAATTCCAAACATAAATCTTTCTCATTCTCTCTCTCTCTCTCCTCTCTCTCTCTCTCTCTCTCTCTCTCTCTCTCTCTTTCTCTCTCTCTTTCTCTCTCTCTCTTTGTATCTTCTCTCTCTTTCTCTTTCTCTCTCTATCTCTCTCTCTTACTCTCTCTCTCCCTCTCTTTCTCTTTCTCACTTTCTCATACACACATACATCCACACACTTTCTCTCACACTCTTTATCACCTAAACTTTACATATTCACTTATTTCTTTTGGTCCACTCTCTCTCTCCCTGTCTCCCCCTCTCCCCCTCTCCCCCTGTCTCCCCTCTCTCCCTTCTCTCCCTTCTCTCCCCCCTCTATTCCTCTCTCTCTTTTCTACAGTCTTTTTCTCTTTCTCTACAGAATATGTATGTGACTGCAGATTTATCATGGAGAGGTGGCCAGTTACACAAAGATGACATCTCCGCTATGGACCACTGTCCACCCAACCTGTTGGCAACTGCCAGTTTTGATGGAATTGTATATATTTGGAAACTAGAGACGGAAAAACTCCTCATGAAGATAATTCACCAAAATGATGGAAACAACTTGTGAGTGGCATTGATCTTTTACATTTTTTTACTGGTTTAATTCATCAGACTTACCCCATACCGGAGCACTGCTTTCTAAGATTTTTAGTCTATGATATATAGAGGAAGAGCGATAGATAAATATATCATTATCATCATCATCATTTAATGCCCCTTTTCCATGCTGGCATTGGTTGAATGGTTTGACAGGAGCGGACAAGCCAGAGGACTGCACCAGGCTTTACTAGTACAGGATTTTATGGCTAGATGCCCTTCCTAATGCTAACCACCTTACAGAGTGGGCTGGGTGCTTTACATAAATATATATACCTGATAGAAAGAGAGTATTATCTTCTTTCTTATTAACAACAACTTAGCTGGGTTATCTTTAAGGCCCTTTCATTCCAGGTTTTGTTTCGATATCTGGAATTTCTTCTCCAATTCTGCTAAAGATTCTGCAATAAGAGCTGGGTCATCTGCAGTAACAGCAAGCATATAGCAGTTCCCACAGGCACCCAGTTTTGAATTCCTCTGTTATGACCTGGAGGACTATAATGAATAAGAGTGGACTGAGAATTGATCCATAGTGAACCCCTACTTATATACTAAATTCATTACTGTATTCATGGCTGACTCTTACCTTACTGATTCCAGGTTTTGTTTCGATATCTGGAATTTCTTCTCCAATTCTGCTAAAGATTCTGCAATAAGAGCAGGGTCATCTGCAGTAAGAGCAAGCATATAGCAGTTCCCACAGGCACCCAGTTTTGAATTCCTCTATTATGACCTGGAGGACTATAATGAATAAGAGTGAACATGGGTTGTACAGCTCTAACTTCCTTAGGGACCACCATATAACAGAGCAGGGAACTCTGTCAAAAGCTTTCTCCAGATTGACAAAGGCTAAGTATAATGGCTTACTTTTGGCCGAGTACTTTTCTTGCAGCTGTCTCACTAGGAAGATGGCATCTGTGGTACTCTTCCCAGGTACAAAACCAAACTGCATCTCATCTAATTTAATTCTATTTCTAATCAATTGAGCTATAACCCTCTCAGTAACTTTCATGACTTGGTCTAGCAATTTAATACCTCTGTAGTTCTTTCTATCTAAGGCATCACCTTTATCCTTATAGCAGCTAACTATAATAGTACTACACCAGTCATTGGGGATGGTGCCTTCCTGAATAACCTGATTAACTATACGGGTGACAAAGCCGTATCCTATACCACCAGAAATTTTAATCATCTCAGCAGTGATTCCTGATGGCTCAGGGGCTTTCTCTGTCTTATGTCCTTAATTGCCTTGTCTATTATGCTGCTATCAACTCTGATGGCTGGTCCCTCAGTTGGTTTGATATTTGGTAGACTCTCCTTCTCCCATTCATTTTCCACATTTAATAACCTTTCATAGTGACACTTCCATGTGTCTTAGTGACTCAGAAGAGTCACTAAAGTGCAAGCATACAATTAGCCATTCACACACATTTCTCACCTACCACATCTCCATTTTCTATGATACATTGCTTTGCAATCCTGAACACCTCATGCCTCTGATTCTCATGCTGTAGAACATTTACAAATCTCTTTCCTTCCACTACTCCTTTTGCTATGTATACCTGATGCCTAGCTGCACTTTTGGCTACCTTATATAATTCTCTGCTTCCACTATTTTCTCAGTCTTTCCAAGCCTGTCTTTTTGCTTTTATAGCACCATCAGTTTCCTTGCTCCACCACCATGTCACCCATGGTCTTGCTGGGACTCTGCACCAACTACGACTTCATCCATAGCCCTCAGTTGATTGTCCCACAAGGACTTTTATGTCCCAACTCTTCCTCTCTTTCATCAGAAGTTTCCATTAGCAAATCTCTAAATTTATGTCTGTTTACTGGGTCTTTGAACTTCCATAGTCTTCTTTCCTTGATTGGTTTATTTCTCCAAGTCTTTCTATTTCTAATTACTGACAAGTAACCTATGTTGGGGTGTACACTCTTCACTTGGGAAAAATTTACATTTTTAAGCAGCCATCTATCTCGTTGCCTGGTGGGGAAGTAGTCAATGTGGCTTATATCAACCCCTATCACTTAGGCTGGTATTCATTTTAACAGGCACAGGAGTGGCTGTGTGGTAAGTAGCTTGCTTACCAACCACATGGTTCCGAGTTCATTCCCACTGCGTGGAACCTTGGGCAAGTGTCTTCTACTATAGCCTCGGGCCGAATAAAACCTTGTGAGTAGATTTGGTAGATGGAAACTGAAAGAAGCCCGTCGTATATATGTATATGTGGGTATATGTTTGTGTGTTTGTGTTTGTCCCTCAATATCGCTTGACAACCGATGGTGGTGTGTTTACGTCCCTGTAACTTAGCAGTTCAGCAAAAGAGATTCTTAACAAATGGTTGAGTAAAGCTATTTTCAGAGAGGCAGCAGCAACAGTTGCGGCAGTAGTAGTAGTAGTAGTAGTAGTAGTAGTAGTAGTAGTAGTAGTAGTAGTAGTAGTAGTCGAGCAGCAGCAGCATAGTAGTAGTTGTGCAACAAAAAGTTTTACTACCAAGACAGGTAGTAAAAGAATTTGTTGCATACTATCATAAGCTGTATCCTATACCACCAGAAATTTTAATCATCTCGGCAGTGATTCCTGATGGCTCAGGGACTTTCTTCGTCTTCATGTCCTTAATTGCCTTATCTGTTATGCTGCTATCAACTCTGATGGCTGGTCCCTCAGTTGGTTTGATATTTGGTAGACTCTCCTTCTCCTATTCATTTTCCACATTTAATAACCTTTCATAGTGACACTTCCATGTGTCTTAGTGACTCAGAGGAGTCACTAAAGTGCAAGCATACACACACACACACCACACACACACACACAAACACAAACACACACATATTTTCCAAAATGGAACATACAGTATATGCGAGATCTTTGAAACCATTCCTTGCAGGCAACCAATTCCTGTAGATGTTGTCATGTTTTTGAAGTACAGAGCTTTGAAGTTCAGAGATGCTGCAACACTTATTTCTAGTGTCTCTGGAAACTTCCATTGGTGGAATATAGCGACAGAATCTATAGAATTTGGTAAGTAAATATTTGATAATATATAATTAATTGTATGATGATGTATGATTTTGGTGGACTATCAACTGTTCTGTTTTCACGACAGTTATTTGAGTGTGTGCACGCATGCACATGTGTGTGTGTGTGTGTGCATGCACATGTGTGTGTGTGTGTGCATCATTGTCTTCATCACTGTCATCATAATCATCATCATCGTCGTCATTGTCGTCGTCATTGTTATCGTCGTAGTTGTCATCGCTGTCGTCATCATCTTTATCATCATCATCATCATCATCATCGTCATCATCGTCATTGTCATCGTCGTCATCATCATCATCGTCATCAGCTTCATCATCATCATCATCATCATCGTCATCATCATTATCAACATCATCGTCGTCATTGTCATCGTCGTCGTCATCATCATCATCATCGCTATCAGCAGCAGCAGCATTGTTTTAGCATTCACTTTCCCATATTTCCATGAGTCAGACAGATTTTATCGAGGTAGATTGTCTATAGTCAGATGCTCTTGCTGCTGCCAATCTTCAACTGTTTTCCATACAAGGTAATATTTCCCCATAGCCAGACATGTTTTCACAGAATATTGTAAATGAAGGACATTGCTAGTATGATAACAAACTCATTTGCAACTACCACACGCTGTCTTGAAAATGAGTCTCTAACAAACACATTCAAACACACACACATACAAACACACATACACACACACACACAAAACACATGCACACATACATTCACACGCACATACAGGCACACACACATACATTCACATGCACATACATGCACACACACACACATGAAAAGGAGTTACATACGAACACACTGATACGCACACACATAACACACACATAAAACACACACACACACACACACACATAACAAGCTTCTTTCGGCTTCTATCTACCAAATCCACTCACAAGGCTTTGGCTGGCCCAAGGTTTTAGTAGAAAACACATGCCCAAGGTGTCATGTAGTGGGACTGAACCCAGAACCATGTGGTTGGAAAGCAAACTTCTTACCACACAGCTACACCTGTACCTATGTTGTTGCTTTCAACTGAACTTCTTTTTTTTTATATCATGATGCAAGTTTCATGCCATCACAATAGTCAGGTGAGAACTTTTCTTTGAGTATTTAAAATTGGTTTTATATACATTAAAGCAAGGTCATTCTCTTATGTGTGGCTACCCTTTTCATTGGATGCTTTCTAAATGGAGTTTTATAAGATGTTGTCTATTGTTGCTGTTGTTTCATTTGCCAATCTGTTGATTGTTCTATTTTTTAGTGGTAAGAATCACTAATGTTTATCTGTAAATGATTTTTCAGTTTACTAAAAGTTTTTGTTTTTTTCCTATAATTCTTCTACTTCACATAAATCAGCTTCACTATTTCATTATCTGTAAATCGTTTTCCATTTCTAAGTTTCTATTAACAGGGTTATTTGTGACTCGAAAGACATGTTTTTATTTACTTGTGCAACTGTAGTTAACATTTTGTTTGTTTCTATTGAATATCTTGCAGTATCTAAAGTCAATTATGCAGTGTCTTTGCTTATTGGGAAGTTCTTAGCCACATTTTCTCATGAACCATAAACCAAACAAAGCTATATATAAATATATATAGTGTAGATAGGGAAAATCCCACTTGTTTCCTCTTGAAACACATCAGGTTATTCCATTATTACAAACCAATTTGTAGTCTCAGTTGCTGATGTATGTTAGGTCAAAAGGCATATTAAAATTGAGAGTTATGGAAATATTATTTGCAAAGTTATTGTATAACAAAACATGAATTTTGAAATTTCCAGTTTAGTTATATATATATATCAAAAATTATCTCTCCTTGTCAGGCAGATGTTTAATGGCTGAAAATATTGGCGACTCAGTGGTTGGAATGTGCACCAGTACAGATGATCAAATTCTAGTGACAGCTGACTCTTCAGGCTTCATCAAGGTTTTTGACATACAAGATTATTGCATGACTAAAAGCCAACACGTGAGTAAAGCCCCACAACACATGATGTGAGGGTGTTGTTATTCTTTGATTGCCACTACCACCACTACCATCACCATGCCTACCACCACTACTACATACTATCTATAATACCTACCTCCACTACTATCACTATCATTACCCACCTTCACCACCAATACTGCCTCTTTTTGTCATGTCACCACATTCATACTTAAATCTCAATAACATTTTTAACAGAAATATCAGCTGCAACTATTCCTGACATCCACACCACCACTAATTCGAAACAACCAAACAAGCAGGGGGGGGAGGCAAATACTGACACAAAGATACAGACACATGTGATGCACGTGTGCGCGCAGGTGTGTGTGTGTGTCTATTACAGGCTTCTTTCAATTTCTGTCTGCTAAATCCACTCACAAGGCTTTGGTCAATCCAAGACTATAGTAGAAGACACAACCATAACTTTATTCCAATCACTGCCACCATCCTAACCTTAATCTTAACATCAATAATGCTATTACACCATCACTGTCTGGCCTTTATACCAGGCATTGGCAACCTTTTGCAAGAAGTGTAGCCAATAAGATATGGGGCTCATCATCAGGGGGTCTGCACTGCTAAAAAAAAAAGACTCAAGGTAATTTTTCCTCAGGCAAGTTCCCTGGGCCACAGTTTGCCCATGACAGATCTCTGTTATTACCATCCTCACTATAACACAACTTCCAGCATATCACCAAACATTATCAAGCATTGAGGGCAACTTGATGTAATTGCTCAGCCTTTTAGAAACAGCAGCTAAATCCTCTTTAAAACAATATCCTTCTCCTCTTCCTCCAACTACTACTACTCATTATCATCATCAACATTGTCATCATCGTTTTTCAGTTGGTTTTTCTGTGTTGGCTTGTGTTGAGTAGGTCCTACTGTGACAAGCTACTCAGCAGAGTCTTTTATCATCTGGCATGCACAACATCAGAGAAAACTAACCATCCTTGTTATTGGTGCATATACCATAGGTTGTTTTTTGGTTTTGACATTTTTGTTTTACAGTTGGATGTCATTCATATCACCAACCACTTAGCAATGTCAGGTGCATTTTATCATACCACTGTAACAAAGGTTGTTTTTTTTTTCTATGTTGGAACATAAGTTATTTTGTAACATCAGTAGGAAAGGTGTTCATGCAATGCAATTAATGGAAACAGTAAGATGAAACGGCGTAATATGACATGCAAGGAAAGAGTCTATTTGAAATTTAACAATGGGGATGGTTTTTACATATCAAGTAAATAGTCAGGTGTTATGTCATGTTTTCTTCTTCAATTATCCTCAATTAAATATGCAGCTGTGACAACAGCTATAAAGAGGGTGTAATTGAAACTTGACCCAAGGCACTCAGAAATTGGCTCTGACGTCTGTGACACTGGGAAATTGGCAGCTTTATTGACTGTATTTACAGGCTTTGCTCACAGAAAGTTCTAGATGGGCTACCGAACTATCACATGAACAACAGCTGTTCATTGGATAAAATCTCATTTGCGTACATGATCAAACTGTGATTGAATTGTGGTTTGAGATTCATATGTGGCAAAACACAGGATCAAATTCAATGCTACACCACCAACATAAAAGAGATTGCTCATAACAGGACAACTAAGTTTCTCCTACTCTACAGTTGTCTTACTGTTTTTATTTTATTGCTCAATAGCTTTGTTCAGAATACATAACTTCGTCAACAATTAGCCTTTGTTAGAGTTGAAAAGCCTTAAGTCTCATCTTTTACTACAAAGGAGTTTAATGGGTAATGAAAGACTGTTAGATATACCTTAAAATGGACACATTTGATAATGTAATCCAAGGTACACAATGCCTGAAAAAGAAAAGATGGGATGTGCATTGTTGGAATGCCTTTGATCATAAATGTACTCAGTAAGGGATAACTTAGGGCTTGACAGTAGCAATAAACAAAACCAGCTCTATAAAATGGCTTGGACTTTATGAGTTGATGCCATGTCACTACTGACAGATAGGAGGGTCAGTTGTATGTATTGTTTCACCAAAACTGTCTCCATGACCAATTTAATGTATTAGCTTCTTCAGAGTGAGGCACAAGGAATAGTTCTGGATTAACCCTTAAACAATACAAACACATGCAAACGTTAGCACGCCAGACGAAATGCTTAGCGGTGTTTTGTTTGTCTTTATGTTCTGAGTTCAAATTCCGCCAAGGTCAGCTTTGCCTTTCATCCTTTTGGGTTCAATAAATTAAGTACCAGTTGTATACTGGGGCCCTCTCTCCCCGCCAAAAAAAAATGTCAGGCCTTGTGCTTAGAGTAGAAAATAATATAAGCACATGCAAAGGTGCCAAGGGAAAGAGGTACCACAAAGTTTTTCCAGGGTGTAAATGGTAAATGATAACAGTTTTTTTTTATTAAAGAATGTGTTGAAAATTTACACTTTCCTGTTGTCCTAATTATAAGTAAATAATTTGCTTACTTAATTAATTTTAAAAAGCAGATCAGTTTTAATATGCATATGAGTCTGACTGATGAAATATTCCAGAAAACTGAATTTTTAATATAGTATTTCACATACAGCACTTATTTTTAAAGATTTTTTCAGTTAAATAACAGAAGTGTCTGGAGGCATCATTGCCGTGCTGTGCCTAGAATAAAATTTAGCCTCAGTCTGATCCTAATAAAGACATATATTATTTTTAACCCATTTCATATCAACACACCTGAGATTACTTTTGATTCTAGGTCAGATCAGGAAAATCCTGATACTGGTACCATGTAACCCAATACTACTTGTCTCATGGTTGGGTTGTCAGGGACTAAACTGGCTCTTCACCTGGCATGTCAGGTGAAGAAGGTGTGGACACCCTTCAAGACTTAAATTAAAATCTGTTAAAGGTCAGATGAACTCATTGTGGGCCAAGAGCCACCCACTTAAGTGGTGTCTCATAAAATCATTCTGCACATAGGCTAGCAAACTGTGCAGCCTGATCTAAGACTATAGCCAAGAAAACTCCTATGGACATACTATTGGGTTGTCCGGAAAGTTCATGCCGATTTTTAAAGAAAAGAAAAAGGTCACTAAATACTTGCCATTACCCAACCTTTACCAGGTGCTCATGAATGACGGATTTTGATAGGTTGAAGCTTTCTGCCAATTCTCGGGTTGCGCAATATGGGTTATTCTCAATTAATGACTTGATTTGGTCATCATCTGTAGTGGATGGTCTACCTGATTGCTCTTTATCAATAAGGCTACAATCTCCAGCTCGGAACCTTGTGAATCACTTCCGTACAGTTTTTTTGGATAAATAAACATGACCATAAATTGCACATATTTCTTTGGTTGCTTGTGAGGCATTTTCCCCTTTACGGAAAAAGAAAAGCATCAAGTGCCGAAAATGAACTTTCTTATCTTCCATTTTAAAGGGTTACAGAATTAACACAGTTTATAGGAACATAAACCTTCTTCCATGAAAAGATAGCTTAAACTGTGCTCTAAATGGAGGTGTTGTCAAATCCTATTTTATGGACTCAACCATGTTCTAAAATAAGCCAAAAGGTAAGCTACTATAAATCGGCACGAACTTTCCGGACAACCCAATATGTTCATAAGTTGGGGGCTAACATCCCCAAGTGATGTGGTATAGTGTGAGAAGATCGTACAAAACCAGTCCTTTAAAAATCTTCATACTTAACCATTTACCATTTAACCTTCTTGCATTTAAACTGGCCATATCCAGCAGATATATTCTATATTTTATGTTCAAACTGGCCAAGTCTGTCCTCTCTCATCATTTACTTTACAATATCATACTAAAAATATACAAGCACATCATCAAAATCTTGAAGCTTTGAGAGAATGCATGATTAATTTAAAACAATGTGAATAAATAAGCATTACATTTCACAAAGAAATCTGAATGTTAAACTGACCGTATCCAGTCCAAATAGTCTATCTGTTTTATGTTTGAACTGGCCAGATCCAGCATTTCACACCTACTCTATAATGTTATTCTAAAAATAAATAGTCACATCATCAATATCTCAAAGCTACAAGATAATGTAGGATTAATTCGAAATGATGTGAATAAGTAAGCATTACATTTGATAATGTAATCTTAAAGCCAAAGGGTTAAATCAAGGCTTTTCGTCATAATCTTATGTAGGAAAACTTCATTAAGTTATGTTCTAAAAATCAGTTTTAATTAATAATGGCAAAATTTAGTTATTTTTACTGAGTTCTTCCAATTCTTGATTATTTTCAATTTTAATTAAAATGCATGGTAGTGTATTTCATTAGAAATATGTTCACAATGGGGTTAAATGAAGAAACAGCTTCCAGCAGAAATTAAAAAGGCATTATACAGAGAAATCAACAGGAGATAACCCCTCAACGTATGACATTCAACATAAAGAAATGCAGAATATATTAACACTAAAAGCAATGCTAAATATACAGGAAGCACATCCTGTTATCAGGCCAGTTGTGCTACAGATAAGTACAAAATGCAAGTAATTTTGTACAACAAACAACTGATAGCAATTGCAGATGTGTTTTTTTTTAACAAGATGATTATCAACAACAAAAACAACTACAGAATAGGAAATATTAAAGTGTTCTCTAAAATTTTAATGGATTTTGAATCTATGTGATTGCATGTTTTATATATTTCAATATGTGTATGTATGTGCATGTGTGTGTATGTATGTATGTATTTATTTATGTACATATATATGTATGTGTGTAAGTGTATATATATATATATATATATCTACACACACACACAAATATATATGTATATGAAAGAATGCATACATGTGTGTGAGTGTGTGTGTTTGTGTGTGTATATATATATATATGTATATATACACACACACACACACACACACACACACACACAACACACACACACACACATATATATATATAATATATATATATATATATATATATATAATTGTGCTTCCTATGTATTTAAACTTCACCCAACCACCACTATTACAACTAAAGATGCTGCAATTATCTTTACAGAACATAATAATAATAATAATAATAATAATAATAATAATAATAATAATGATAATAATGATAATGATAATGATTATGATAATGATGATGATGATAATTTTATTTGCTACTGGGGCATCAGATGAAAGAGGCATTACAAGGACAGTTTACAATTTGTATGGAGTTTTACATAAAAGATGAGGGAAAGATAGAGATAAGAGGGGGAAATGAGATGAAGAGTATACATAGTAGACAATATATCAGAGCACATCTATGATGCAGCCCTCTTGATACAGGAAAATCACCAACTTGAGCCACTCATAGAACCCCACATATCCAGGATCACTCTGACCACCAAAGGTATAAGCCCCTGTCTAACTGTTGTTCTGCTATCTACAAAGTACATGCTTAGAGTAAGTCCATTCACCCTAAGCATTCTTGCCACAGTCATCCACCTTTTGGCAAAAGTGGCCTGTTAGTCAGCATCCTTTCTCAACAGAGTTAACATGCTCTGACTCCCAGAACTCATAATTCTTCCATCAGTTTCCAATTATATAAGATATTTGCCAAGGTGCCAAACAAGTCTGGCATATAACTGTAAAACTCATTCGACAGACTATCCAAACTGGGCAATTTGTTCTTTGTGCAACCACTTAGTACCTCCCATATCTCAGTTGCTCTTATTGGTCTTTTACAGTACCTTACGTTTTTTTCTGAGAGCCAAAGGAAGCACTAATATCCACAACTGTCTCCGATCTATCACTTACTCTAAACAGACAAGCAAAGTACTGCTGGAATATCACACAAATCCCTTGGAACCAAGAAGGGCAATCCCATCCTGATCCATCACTGACTGAATTGTTGCTTTATTGCCATGTCCCACTTCCACCACTCATTTCCATCAAACAGCTTCCATTCCATCTTACTTTAATGCATGAACCTTACCTCTAAAAATGCAACCTTCATGTTTCACATTGAAGAAGTAATCAAGAGTCATTCTTGCTACTGGCACATTGGCTATGAAGCATTTCTGATTGCCTCTTCTGGTTTATTATCTAGCTCCCCATCTTATCTATTTCTCTCTATCATTAGTACTTCATTTAAAAGCTATTAATTCACATTTAATTGCCCTCTTCAGGGTACCCCACCATCTGTTGTTGATCCATGTCCTTATCAAATGTAAATTAATTAGTTCCTTCTTTCAGTTTCTGTGATCTTTGTGCATTGGGAGAGATGCATTCAGCTTCCAGTAGCAGGGTTCCTGTCTATGACTCCTATCTAAGTCAAGTGTTCGAATCACAAATTTGCAGCCTGTGTAGCTAAACAGTTTAAATTGTGGACGCCCAGTGTTATCTCTGTCAGTTGGCTTAATGAATATTCTAAGCAGAATCTGGAAGGCCCATTGTGGTTTCTCCAAATTCCCAATGGCACATTAAGGAAATTCAATTGACCAGTTGGAAACTTCTAAGCAGATTTTCAAGGTTTTTGCATCCCTTTTTATAGGTTAATCTCACATAATCCCACAGTGCATCTAAAATACAGTTCCAATCCACCACAAGTACTAAAAGAGCAGAACCTTTCTTGGAAGGTTTCTACATATCTAAAGAAGTCTGGCTGCCCAACCCCAGTGGGTGTATAGATGACCACTTGTCTAAAAGCATTGCTTTTATAGTCATTTATATCCAGTACCACTGACATACATCCCAGATCCAGGAAGAGTATCTGTACTGCTAAACACAATTGTTTCCAGAAAAACCCTGCTGTTCCACTGCCTGATTCCATCAGACCACATGATGGGTATGTCTTTTAATTTTCAAAACTGGGACTGGATGCTTGAATTCCAGAAATTGTGGTTTTCATAATGGCTACCACATCTAGACCAAGTTATCTGAGGTTGTTGGACTAGTGATCTTGCTTTCATGCTAACCCCAGACTATGTACATTTACACATTCTACTCTGAGTGACACTTATCTATTAGAGAAAATAGAGGGATAAGTTACTGACTTTTGTCATTGTAAATGGTGGGTAATCTGTATTCTTTTCCTTAAAAGGCCCTTGTAATAATGTCTTATTTACAGTTTTGCTAAAAATTTCAAGACGCCTTGAGAAATTGTCCAAGAAAATATGATATATGTCACTTAATATGTATTTAGGTATTTTGAGGATGAAGTTATTGTTATTTTGTCTTTATAATGTTTTCTTTCTCACAAGTTGTCCACCAACTCACCATTGATTTTGTTTAAAATGTTTCATTGTGTTCATTGATTTTGTTGCTATTGTTATTTTTTTCTTTTGATGATTTTGTTGTACCTGAGTGTCTTCATGTTGCTGTTGTTGTTGTTGTAGGAGGTAATGTGGCTGGTTTGGTTGTTGTGATGATGGCTGAGGGTTTGCTGTTTTTATTGTTATTTGTCTTGTTCCAGTGCATGTGCTGATGGGTGACAATTTTAAGTTCTGTTTGAGGTTTTGCCTCCATTTGTTTGTTTTTTTTGTGTGGTGGTGTTATGGCTTTTTGGCCTTTCTGGTAACCACAAATCAAACAGACTGGTCACAACTAGAATACTTTTGATTGATCAGCTCAAAGAGGGCTGACCTAGAACTAAACAACAATAGCCAATCCTTGAATATTTTCCATACAGTCTACTTTCATTACTCTAGTAACTATACTGTTACTACATTCATCCCCAACACTAATTAGATCATATAGTATGTTTATCTTTGTGTACAGTGGTATGGTAGACTTTGAAAGCTATTTCACTGCACCTCAATTATCCCACTCATTTAAGTTTAGCAGTGAAATCTCCCTCAATCATACCCTATTGTTCCATAAAAAAAGATGTTAAGATCTCATATTGGAACATCATGTAACAGAAACTGATTGTTACATCTGTCAAGCCATCTGAGAAGCCCATGGACTTCTTCTGTTAATCACTCCTATGGATCTTTGACATCTAAACTCTTGGCTCCCTGTTTCTGTTCCAAAAATCCCACAAAATGTTTCCTCTGCTATTTGTTTGCATTGAGTACATAATATGAATATCTCCAACAAGACCTGCATTAATACTGCTAATGAACCCTCCACAGCTTCATACAATAAGGGCTTGTAGTTTATTGGGTTAATTATAATGAGTATATAACTATTCCACTTTATTTTCATTTCTTGAGAAGACACATCAGGCTAAGTAAAATTGTGGCTTTCCATACAGGCATGTCATTTGCAGATGCCAGTGACATGTGACATGAACTCGTGCTGGAGCCACGTAAAATGCACTCATGTTGGTGCAATGTAAATGTACCTGTGCTGGTGGCATGTAAAAAGCACCCAGCACACTCTGTAAAGTGGTTGGCATTAGGAAGGACATACAGCCATAGAAACAATTCCAAAACAGACAATTGTAGTCTGGACAGCTTTACTTGTAACATAATACTTGTCTATATAATTGTCCTTTATCTATTTTTCGTGAACAAAGATCACATTATGCTTTGTCAAAACACTGTCGTTTGTAAGGAATTTAGTGGGATAATAATAACAGATAGTTATTGTAAGTTAGTGATGGTCTGTGTTGAAAGGAATCAACTGAGAAATGCAAAAAGATAAGCATATATTCTTCACTGAAGAGATCTACGTGAAATGTTTGTCTGTGCTTCACCTTTGGCATCAAAAACAGTCATTCATTAATCGAATCTGTTACTGCAAACCTGACAGTAGTACCCAGCGTATCTAATAATATACACAATCTTCACATCTAACACTAGTTGACATAAATAGGCATAGTTTCGGTTGTAGTAGCACAGATTTCCGTCGATTTCCGTAAAAAACTTTTATTTTTTTACATAAGTAATGAGAGCGAAAGAGACTAAGAGGAAGCGATTTTATGACGAGAAGGTTTCTCTTTGAAGTCGGCCTGTGTGTGTCTGATGGGGTGTGGGAGACAGACAGTATGTTGTGTAAGTGAAGTGCTTCTGTTAGTGTGTGCGAAGAGACAGACATACATATACACATACACCGAGTAAAAAATTACGATGAATCGGCCATACATACATACATACATACATACACACACACACATACATAGATACATACACACACACACATACATACATCATACATACATACATACACACACACATACTTACACACACACACACATAGATACATACACACACACACACATACATGCAGACATACATATACACATACACCGAGTAAAAAATTACGATGAATCGGCCATACATACATACATACACACACACATACTTACACACACACACATACATAGATACATACACGCACACACACATACATGCATACATACATATACACATACACCGAGTAAAAAATCAGTTATCTCTCTCTTTCACACATTACTCCCTCTGTCTCTTCGCACACACTAACAGAAGCACTTCACTTACACAACATACTGTCTGTCTCCCACACCCCATCAAACACACACAGGCCGACTTCAAAGAGAAACCTTCTCGTCATAAAATCGCTTCCTCTTAGTCTCTTTCGCTCTCATTACTTATGTAAAAAAATAAAAGTTTTTTACGGAAATCGACGGAAATCTGAGCTACGACATGCGAAACTTCGCCCATAAATACAGTTGCGTCTCCTGTCTACTGGCTTTGTTTCCGCATTTCTCAACAATGTATTTCTGGGCTTTTTCCTATGAAATTTGACAGAAACGTTTTTGAAAGTATAGGTTACGATTATGTGGATGAATTATATTTTTTTTAATTAAAAGAATTATATTTTGTTTTTAGTCTATAACATACTCATTGTCAATGCAAAACATAAAAAAAAAATATCTGTGACATTAACCTGATTAATATTATTCATTATTAACTTCAAATTGGTAGGAATGTGGGTTTTCCGAATTAACGTTTAGCTTACAATACGAATCAATAGTATTCACTCATGAACGAACTTATGTGATTAAAGAGGTATGGATTATTTTTTTTTTTTTTGATAGAAACCAAACAACTAGTCAGTTAAAAGTGATTCGTAGACATCCCATAAAACATCCTTGATGCAAATGTAATAGCAATAAACAAAGAATCTCAAACTACATTAACGCATCTTATCTATGAGCTTTTATTTTACATCAAGTGAATGACCTCCCTTGACGAGAGTTAAGTCCCTTCTGTTCCTCGTTTTTTTTTGTTTTTGTTTTTTTGGCGTCAAATTGGTTTCATAGCTTTTTTTCATATGTTTTAGTGCGTTGGTTTCCAAACATGTAGAACCCTTTTACAATTTTCGAAAAATCACGGAACCCATATTCCCATATTTATATTTTGTGAACAACATTAAAAGGAATAAAAATTGTTTCAGATATAAAATTTATACATATAAGATCTTAATATGAATAAATTTTATCTCTCTTTTTACTCTTTTGCACAAACATATACACACACATACATATATATATATATATATATATATATATATATATATATATATATATATATATATATATATACATATATACGACGGGCTTCTTTCAGTTTTCGTCTACCAAATTCACTCACAAGGTTTTGGTCGGCCCGAGGCTATAGTAGATTACACTTGCCCAAGGTGCCACGCAGTGGGACTGAACCCGGAACCATGTGGTTGGTAAGCAAGCTACTTACCACACAACCACTCTATTTCTGAAACAATTTATTATTTTGCATCTTAATTAAGCGCGCTCTTGCTCACTTCTGGAGCCGGCGGGGGTTATTCAGAAGTGATAGGAAGAGACCACATGTTCTTACCCTTTGTCCCTGGGTAAGAGGTAAGTGTCTCATCTGGGACGCTACAGTCTGTGACTCCTTTGCTCCCTTCCACATTGTGGATGCTGCGGTAAATGGGAGGGTCACTTCTTCCGTAGTCAAACGGAACACAATCTTTTAGTATCGGGATTTGTCAGTGAACCAGTTCTTCCATCCCGTGGCATTTGAGAAGTTTGGAGGAGCTGGCCCGCTAACAACGAAGTTCTTGTCATCGCTGGCAGCTCGCCTTAGCAATGTCTCAAGTGATGCCTGTGAGGGTGCTTGGCTGTTACAACGCCTTAGCCACGTCATCGCCCGTGGTAATACTGCATGCGCGTTGGCTTGCTTCAGTAGATTCTGTTGAACCTTGTAGTGTGCAAGCAATTGAAGCACTTGGTATTGAATTGATGTTTTTCCTTCTTTTTCTTTTCACCTCTTTATTTTTTCTTTTTCCCCTTCTTTCTTCGCTCATATTTTTGATTTCTTCGGTTTCTATGGCCTAATGGTAAGGGTGTTGCACTCACGCTCACAAAATCCTAGTTTCGATTCCTTGACCGGGTGGTGCGCTGTGTTCTTAATCTTACGTTGCTCTGCGATTACTTCGACACTTGACCTGTGGTACACCGTGCACCAGTTCAAACAACGTCGATTTGATGGAGAGAGTGAGTTTATGTACAGAACGAAGATTTGATCACTATAAGAAAATAATTTGTACAGGTCGTTCGAGGGGAAGGTCCATCACATACGTGTTATATATGTAATAAAAGAAATTTTGAAATTAGGAATTGCCTTTTTTTTTTTTTCAATAAATTTTTATTAGATCTTATTAACAGATACTCCGTCTCTCGTAATCCGACAATTTTTTTTTCCTTTTTCTCATGGAACCTAATTTGGAAAACACACTTCTAGTTTTTGGAGGGCTTTTTTTTCCGGCGTGAAATTGGCTTCATAAACTGGGTGTTGAATCTGTAATTTTGTGTTGGTTTCAATACAAGTTAAAGAGATACCTGAGAAGGACAGACAGACAGAACAGAAACGATTATCACTTATATACGCGAAGCGTTACGCTTATACAGCAAAACAATAACGAACTTAGAAAACGATCGATACTTTTAGATTTATGTTTTTCTAAGTAATTCAATAATAATTTTCGCCGATGCATAAACATCGCTGCATGATATTACCTCTTTCCTGCAAATCTGAGACCTAAGTAAACACGAAATTATTGGCACTGATGAGTTATAGGTTTGCTTACTCATTGACCGCGAGATGAGATCTTTATGCAGTTATGTTGATAAGACGTCAGACCACTAGCTGAGAGGTCAGTGGTTCGTCTTCTTTCAGAGGGTCTATGTTGTTTAGTTTAAGGTCAAGCTACGTAGCTTTCAAATGGCTCTGTCCATTGGTTTACACTTCGATATTATATTTCCATATTTCGGCTATAAAAAGAAAAGACCTTGTCAAGAGAAAATGGCGACAGAGTTTAGTTCTGGTACATGAGGACGGAGTGAGTTGACATGAGTAGAATGGTAGTGCTAAATTAGCCCACTAGAGACGCGCGTCGATGAGCTTTAATATTTTAAAAAAGAATGCACTCTTTAATTCTCAAATTTCCAATGATTTGCATGCACGCGCGCACGCACGCACACACACACGCGCGCGCACACACACACACACACACACACACACACACACACACACACACACACACACACACACGTGTAACACGCTCAAGTCTGAAATAATTTCTTATTCTTCCACAGCTGGTTACAGAGCCACCCAGGACACTTCATAGCTGGAAAGGCCATGAAGGCACTGTTGTAAGTGTGGAATATATTAACCATGATGCAGGCATATTTATTTTAAGTGCTTCTGTCGATAAAACGGCAAAATTATGGACGATTTGTGGGGATTATATTGGAACATTTGGCCAGGTAAATATACACACGATTTTTCTCAAATTTACAGTTTGATTTAGATAATTTTACATTTTGGTCTGGGTGAAAAAAAGACATTTTTCGACATGCAAGTTATTGTATAGCTGAGGTACGTTTACTGTGAAGTAAACTTTTAAGTACCTACTTATCAGCAAAGTGATGATATCAACTGTTAACGGTCAACGGGTTTGACCAGAAAAGTGCAGTGGAGCTGAAAACAAGAACTACCTACCTTTCCAATAGCGATCTGACATCCTATTCACTCGGCCATCCGTGTTCCTGAATTATAACCAGGCCATCCGTGTTCCTAAATTATAACCAGAGTGAATCAACTGCCATGGTTTTATAACTCGGGTGAACTGTCTTCGTCTGGTTAGAAGCAAAAGAAGGTCCCCTTGGTAAAAAAAGATAATTATTGCTTTTATAAATCGTTCAAGTTGTTTTTATTCCGTTCAATTGCTTCTAAGTACGTCGGTGACCGGTAATAAAGTTACAGGGGCAAAAAGGACACAGTAATGAAGTCACAGGAAAAAAAGTTACAATTAGTTTATGGGATCAGGACAACCCAATTCCTTGGACAAACCCCCTCGGACAACAAGCCCTCGCCGGACAAAACCCCTGTGACTTTTTTTACCTGGATTCAAGTCCATCATCCACATGAGGTGTGTATGATGCGTGTGTGTGTGTATACCCGTAACCTATACATAGAATTGTATTTAGCAAATATTTGATATTTAGCTCAAGATAAAGCCTATATTTCACATTTGGTCTAGCATTATTACCAACTATGCACAGAAATTTACATCCTCCTGGATAAGAAGAAGCCAGTTTATAAATTAATTTCTCTCCCGAACGAAATTGAATTCATCATAGCAATTTGGATACGAGTGAAAATATTAATGATACTACTACATATAGAGTTTAATTATATAATACACCACAGCAGTTTTTCTCATGGGAAGGGACCAGGCCCCTGGAGAAATGGGAGCGGTGTAACGATCTAAAAAGGCAAGTCGCTAAGTTGAATAAAATCAAGATAGTTTTAAGTATGTCCAGCACCATAGCAAGGAAAAAACAAGAATTATACGGATCCAAACTATTTTATATTTACGTTAATTAAGAGGAGGAATAGGAATAATATTTTTTTATGGGATGCCTGATTCTTGAGTTTTGAGAACCACTGCTCTACAATTCGTTCTTACAACTAACTGGTCTGAGTCACCAAGATTGAATCTGCCCTATCCCTATACATTGATGGTTCAAGATGCATATTTTTTAAAATCTTATTTTTAGCTTAATTCAACAAAAAATGAAAACAAAATTCGAAATGAAATTCAATTTGAAATTTTATTTTAGACTTTCAAATTAAGTTATCTTTTTAATTTTAACTTTGACTTCTTATATTTATCCATTTCTAAAATTTTAAACCTGAATTTGTATTTAAATTAAGTCGAAAATTAAATGAATATTTAATCCAAATGTGTTCTGGGCAAGCTGATGGAATCGTTTGAGCATCAGAAAAATAGGATCTTTGTGGGTTTTTGTCACTGTCTGCAATTTTGTTTCAGTTGTTTTCAAATTTGGGACATGGATTAAGTTTTGTATACTAATTATGAAAATACAATTCGTTTTCCCTACAAATCCATAATTAAAAAGTTATTAGCCTTTACAAGAACTCTGTTTCCATAGTAACAAAAGCAAAGAAGCATCACGTGTTCCATAGTGGATTGCGAAGGACTCTGTTTCCATAGTAACCCAAGATGCTGCGCCATACTCACAAGGAGTGTAACCACTACGTGTTCTATAATTGTTTGTTTTCATAACAGATGGGACTCACCTGGGCATCTTTAAAGCGTGGAAACAAACGTCGGTGTGGGGCACACCGTTCCATGGTTGACTCTTACCTTTGTGAATTTATGTGGAGAAGGAGATATATTCTTTGACTGCGGTCATGCTGGAGCGCCGACCAAAACGACCCCAGGATTCAGTCTTTGTAAGCCTAGTACTTATTCTATCGGCTTCTTGTGCCGAACCGCTATAGTAATGTTTTGACTTGTTATTTCTAGCAACTCCTGTTGGTTTGTTTGTAGCCTTTAAATATCTAATTTGCTCGCGAATGTTTTAAAGTTTTTCACTGTTTAGTATAGCTAGTTTAATGTTTTGACATACCTATCCACCCCAATCCCCCGCTGATGATAGAAGAGGCAGCGAAAGCATTGTTTTCTGATTGGCTGAAAACTCTGAAAATTATCAAACTTTGAACACCTGTAACATTTTTGCAAATTTTCTCTGGAATAAATGAATAACAAATTCGGATTCAGTGTAAAAAATAACATCTATATGATATATTAAAACATTTTTTTAAAGATTTCGACATGATGTGACGAAAACTACAAAGATCCGAAAAATGCCAATGCCTTACACTACTTGTTTAAGGCAGCGAGCTGGCAGAATCGTTACAGCTCCGGACAAAATGTGTAGTGGAATTTCTTTCGACTTTACGTTGTGAGTCCAAATGCTGCCAAAGACGACTTAGCCTTTCACCCTTTCGGGGTCTGTATAATAAGTACCTGTAGATCGCTGGGGTCGATATAATCGTCTTAATCCCTCCACGATATTGCTAGTCTTGTGCCAAAATTTGAAACCAGTATTGAATTCAAATGTTAGATTTTAAAACATATCTATCACCGAATAGTACAGGGTTTATCTTTTAGTACCAACTTATTTTTATCTTCCGTTAAACTTCAAAAAGCCAAATTTAAAGACAATAAACTTTAAAATCGTTTATTAACGAAAACAATAATATTTTAATATTTTCTACTTCACTAATAAATTACCGAATTATATTAAAATTTCAGAAGCACCCTTGGGACTTAAAGTCACCTAAAACATGGGGTAACAAAGATATATCACAAATTAATGGTAAGAAAATGTTTTCGGCCATATTTGTTTGCTTTTTGTTTTAGGGCTGTTATTTTATCATATATATATGTATATATATATATATATATATATATATATTATATATATATATATATATATACCTTCTGTCCGGCAGTCGCCATGATTGATCGCTAGCCGCTACACATTCTTTATTCTCTCTCCTTGTTTCTTTCTGTGTTCCTTTCTGTGGAAGAGCTTAGGCTCGAAACGTTAAAGCCTTTTTCACTTCCCGAGCGTTATACTAATACATCTGTTTGTTGTCTACACCACATGTCTTCGTCTTTTGCTTTTTTATGAATTCTCCCTCTACATATTTACATATATATATATATATATATATATATATATATATATGGAGTGTATAAGTGATAAAAGTGGTTTTGAGTCATTTTAACTCCTATTTCTAACAATGCTGGTACTTTCTTTGTACCCTTCATTATAATTAAAAATCCAATTATAAATTTAAATTAATTTTACCTCTACGGTTATTTTAAGCTTGCGAGCCAATGATATTATTATTATATATTTAATAATAATATCCTTTATATTTATGTGTGTGTGTGTGTGTGTGTGTGTGTGTGTGTGTGTGTGTGTGTGTGTGTGTGTGTGTGTGTGTGTGTGTGTATGTATGTATGTATGTATGTATGTATGTAAAATAGATTACACTTCATATTCGAGGCTCCGATGAAGCTATAAGGTGTTACTCAGACGCTCAACTATGAGTCCTCTGCATCTTATAGCAGAAACAACTGTAAGCCGAGTGTAGATCGGTAATAAGAAAAGAGATGGCAAAGGAATAAATGATTATCTAATGAACTTCATTGCCTCGTTGGTCTTCATCCCTATCATTGTTATGATCACTTTCATCAACATAATTTCTCTTCCTGTTTGTTATATTTGTTTTGCTTTTTTTTTCTTTGCTTTGCTTTTTTGTGGTTTGTATCCAGAAGATGAAATTAAACGCGATTTAGACACAACAAGTGACCATTCCCTGGAAGTTTCACAGACTTCTCAGAATAAAGATTTTGATTTTCCGCCATCTCATTCTTCACCTTTTCCCGACCTTCAACAATCAGAATCTATTAGAACAAGTACGGCATTACCTGGACACCCAGAAAATGACCAGGTAAGCAGGTATTCGCTATTATTTTCTTCTTTTCCTTTTTCTTCATCTTCTTTTCCGTATTTCTTTCCTTCTTTTTCTCTCTTTTTCACCATTTTCATCTTCATTTTTTTCGTCTTTGCTTATATAAGCCAAATAGATGGCCCTTCCTCAGCTCCTTAACTGATACTCATTTTATTGTTTCAGAAAGGTTAAAAGGTAAAGTCAACTTCGTCGAATTCTGAACTCAAGCGTAGGGAGGCCTAAGTTCTGCAAGGCATTCTTTTTTCTGGTGCCCCAACAATTCTGCCTTCCACAACTCTTCTAATAATTCTTTCTAATTTAGGCACACACTCAGGCGCAGGCGTGGGTATGTGGTAAGAAACTTGCTCCTCAAACACATGGTTCGGTCCCACTGCGTGGCACCTTGCGCGAGTGTCTTCTACTATAGCCTCGGGCCGACCAAAGCCTTGAAAGTGGATTTGGTAGATGGAAAATAAAAGACCGTCGTGTGTGTGTGTGTGTGTGTGTGTGTGTGTGTGTGTGTGTGTGTGTGTGTGTGTGTGTGTGTGTGTGTGTGTGTGTGTGTGTGTGCGTGCGTGTGAGTGTTTGTGTGGCTGTACTTGTCCGCCCCACCATCGCTTGACAACCGATGTTAGAATATTTACGTCCCCGTAACTTAGCGGTTCGGCAAAAGGGAAAAAATAAGGGTCGATTTGTTTAACTAAAACCCTTTAAGGCGGTACTCCAGTATGACTGCAGTCTAATGACTGAAACAAGTAACAGAATAACTCAAGAGTTTTGAAGGGAGGTGTTACTCGATACCATTGGCCCCAATACTATACAAGAACTTTACTTGGAAAGATGAAACGCAGAGTTGATCTCGGCCGGATTTGAATATTGGAGGTATAGACTCGGTAACGATTAAACATCATCATCGATTCTTTAGGCAGTGAGTGATTTTAGTCTCCTTCTTGATCTCCCTCTGCTTTTTACAATGAGCCTTAATCATTTCTCTTCCATTTCAGCCAATCTTTGCCAGATCTTTTTATCTATTACTTGTTCTAGTCATTAAACTACAGCCGTGCTGGGGTATCGCCTTGAAAAAATTTTTAGTCGAATGAATCAACCCCAGTGTTTTGGGGGATTCTTTTTTATTAAGTCCGTTACTTATTCTATTGATCTCATTTGCCGAATAGCTAGGTTACGGGGACATAAACACATCCTCGATTCTGCCAGCTCGCCACCTTCATAATAATAATGATGATGATGATGATGATGATGATTTCTTTATCAACCACAAGGATTTACATTAAGAAAAGCATTTTGGACAGTACAGGACAAAACAAAGAATGTGTATGTGTGTGTGTGTGTGTGTGTGTGTGTGTGTGTGTGTGTGTGTGTGTGTTGTGAGGGTTTTGCGTGTAAACAAGATTAACGAATAATTTTTTTTAAAAAAAAGGAAACGAAATCAACAATGTGTAATCTTCAATAGGGAGGAAACGTTCGAGGGTTTCTCATGGAACAACCCCATAAAAAAAACCATGAGTACCCTGACTTTTGGGGCAGGTGCCTCTTTTCCTTTCCTTTTTTCCAACTACAGGCTTATACTCTGGGCAGGCCTGTTCACTCGCACCATTCTCACCACTTTCATCTATCTTTTCCGCAAACTGGCGAGAAGACAACGCTTCCCTCTCTACCCTTATTTTCCTTTTCAAGTGAAACATGAGGAAGTTCGTCAGGGATTAGCCAAATAGAAAGGTGTTTGTCTTCAGCTCCTTCAATCTCGGCCACCATACAACCTCTTTCGCCATGGCCACCAGGCATATAAAAACAGCCTTTTCTTCCCGGTTAAAGGAAGGCGGCGGGACGATCTTCACGATGGATTCAGTTGACAGCCGGATCCGTCCCACACGCGACTGTAAGTTTTCGACATAAACCCACAGGTCAGCAATGCTCGGGTACTGGACGAGTGCATGCAGGACTGTCTCGTCGTTCTGCGCGCATCTTAGACATACTCAGCTGACCTGTAAATTATATCTCGAACAGGCAAAGCTCCCCGGTAGCACTGCCAGGCTAGAAATTTTTGGAAATTATCCATTGGTTCTGGGCCGAAAGTTCTCCGGAAAAGAGCAACTAGCTGATCTTCTTCGATGCCCAAAAGCTAAAGTGGACGTTCTACATATCGCACTGTCCGATTGGTTAAGGGCTGTGAGCGCTTGAAGACATTCCACTTTCCAAATGCTCCCTCTCGGTTTCTGTTTTACCCAGGACTGCAGCTCTGCTAAAGAAAGTAGCTGCGGAAATACGTGTCTGGCGAACGGCGACCACATCATCAACCACGGCATGCCCAGGCCACCACACAGCAGACGTTGACACCGTTCATTCTGACCACTGAACAGATGTCGCTGTGCATTGTAGCGATCCAGCCCCTGAATACAAGCCCGAAACCAGGTGTCCGGAGGACCGCCGCCAGGTATAGATTGTCGACCCTATCGAAAGCTTTAGACTGGTCTAAATTGATTAGGGCCCCACTCGTGCCAGGTTCTTTAGCCACTTTCTAAATGATGTATCACATGAGGTGGTGTCGTGGATGGATCTTTTCGGGATGGTATATGTCTGTTTCTCTCCTACCACATCCCTGACAACATGCGCCAACCTCGTAGCTAACACATTGGTCAAAATTTTGAACTCTGCATTCAATAGAGTTATGGGCCTAAAGTTGTCAATGCAATCCCCCTTGTTCGGGTCTTTTCTCAGCAACACCACTGCTCCTCGGCTCACCAAAATGAAAGCTAAAAGTGTATTTGAAATCGTTAACATTTTAACAATTCTGTGTATGCGTGGATAATGTTGATGTATTTGCTTTTCTCATTCGAATTCCAAGTAAGACTCCACAATTTATTTTATTTTTAGTATCTTAATTTCTGATTGCGGTTTATGAAAAACAGCTCAGATTTCATCAATTTTGACCTTTCAAAGGAAATATAAATGAGAGGGGGCAGAGAGGTTGAAAGGGTGAAAGGATGGGTAAGTTGAGTAAAGCAACCAAACATCTTTAAAAAAATTAATTAAATCAGTTGCTATCAATTCTTCAATAGCTTCAAAAAAGAAAATGGTTTATTTCTTTGTTCTTTGTTTTTAATTCCAGAGTTCAGTTCCGGCTAAAACGAGACAGGACAGTGTAAATAATGGAAATACAGAAGATGTAATTATGAACAATGGTTACATGAGTAAAGAAACACTCCACGCTATGTATGTGAAGGAGAAAAACCTGACATTCACGTGTGAACAGAACAAGGCTTTGCGGGTAGGTTTGTACAGTTAATTACACTTACACACACGCACATTATGAATCGGGACCGAAATAGTTTAGTATTAGAAAGCCTTGCTGGTACTGATAGGCTTTCAAATAATATATATGTATATGAAGTTGTGTGTGTGTGTGTGTGTGTGTGTGTGTGTGTGTGTGTAGCCAATATGGATGCCAAACTATTGGTCACTCTGTGACCAGTCCTTAACTGTATTACTTTAATATATATATATATATATATATATATATAATATATATATATATATATATATATAAAATATTAGGGAGTATAACTCCAAACTTACAGGGAAAAATTCAATTTAGTATTAAATCAAATTTCACAGTATAAATATATAAAATATAAAATATAAATTAGAGATAAAGCCACTATAATGCAACTCAAACAGTAATAGACATAAACCAATACATAAATAACAAATAATATATATTTTTATAAAACATATAACTTATAACTAGATCTCAAAAGTATAAAGATGAATGATCAATATATAATATAAGTATTATATTTTATATTGATCATTCATTTTTATAAAAATATATATTATTTGTTATTTATGTATTGGTTTATGTCTATCACTGTTTGAGTTGCATAATAGTGTTTTTTCCATAATTATATATATACACATACATACATACATACATACATACATACATACATACATACATACATACATACATATATAACAAAGCAAAAAGGGGTTTATAAGGGTTATTAACCCAAGCGAAATACTTCTTAAGTTCTCTGCAGATAAAATTACCCCTAGTAAAAAATCTTGTGATAGGTATTGTCCTCCACATAATCCAAAGTCAAAAGCTGAAGTCGAAATCCATCACCAGTCAAATTTGTAAATCCGTGGTTGCATTATCCAGTTAAGATGATATGTTTTTACAGTGATACATAAAATAGGATTATATACATTTATTTATTTATTCATTTATTTATTATAGGCTTACAGCTGTTTCGGGTGTGCATTTGCATGCGTTCATGGTTCAATTTTATCATTCGATCGATGGATCGACTGAAAGTATAGGGAACGATCCTCAAAATTATATCTTCGCCGAGGTCTGCTTTGCTTTCATCCTTGTGGAGTCGATAAAATAAAGTACAAGTTAGGTACTTAGGTTAGTGATATCAACTAACCTACCTCCCATCCCTACTAAAACTGTAGGCCTTTTGCCTATATTACAAAAAAGGGGGTCAAAGCTCCTTTCGGTCATGAATGACCATGGGATTGCACCTAGAATGTCTCTCTCCGAGGTACAAGTCCGGACAAGACTGTTTATGGAAGACCAGCAGTCACCCATGCATACCAGCCTCCCCTCTCCACGCCACTGATGTTACCTGAGGGTAAGACAAAGATTAGTTGATATAGCTTGACACCAGTGACGTTGCAGCCCATTTCTACAGCTGAGTGAACTGCAGCAACGTGAAATAAGGTGTCTTGCTCAAGAACACAACACACAGCCCGCTCTGCGAATCGAACTCACTACCTCATGATTGTGAGCCCAACGCTCTAACCAC
>NC_043001.1:46053467-46110967 GCF_006345805.1 Octopus sinensis | reverse complement strand
ACGGTGTCTATTGAAAAGGATGATCGGACAAACTGTTACAGAAATAAAATTACATGGTTTAAAATGTTTTTAAATTTATCCAGCACCATATCAAAGAAAAAATAATGACGTGAGGGCAAATGCTAGTTTGTGTTCTAATTAATAAAGAGGGAAGTGGCAAAAAATTTCCCTAATATTTAGCTGGTTTTTCTCAGTTTAACTTCAGACAACTCAGTTACAACCACATACATACATCCATACATACATGCATACATACATACGTACATACATACATACATACATACATACATACATACATACATGCATGCATACATGCATGCATGCATACATACATACATACATGCATACATGCATGCATACATACATGCATGCATACATGCATGCATACATACATACATACATACATAATACATACATACACACACACATACATACATACACACATACATACAAGCATGCATGCATGCATTCATACATACATACATACATACACACACACATACATACATACATACATACATACATACATGGATACATACATGCATGCATGCATACATACATACATACATAATACATGCATACATGCATGCATGCATACATACATACATACATACATGCATACATGCATACATACATACATACACACATACACACATACATACATACACACATGCATACATACACACATACATACATGCATACATGCATACATACATATACATACATACACATACATACATACATACATACATACATACATACATACATACAACATACATACATCCATACATACATGCATACATACATACATTACATACATACATACATACATACACACACACACACACACATACATACATACATACATACATACATACATGGATACATACATGCATGCATGCATACATACATACATACATAATACATGCATACATGCATGCATGCATACATACATACATACATACATGCATACATGCATGCATACATACATACATACACACACACACATACATACATACACACATGCATACATACACACATACATACATACATGCATACATACATACATACATACATACACATACATACATACATACATACATACATACATACATACATACATACATACATACACACACACACACACACATACATACATACATACATACATACATACATACATACATACATACATACATACATACATACATACATACATACATACATACATATACGATGGCTGCGACTCGATTTCGAGCAATTCCATCGCTAAATGTTCTCTGAGACACGAGCATCATACATGTGGCTTTTCACCTTTTTTCGAAGATGCTATAGCAATGGATGCTTCATAGAGAACTTATCTCCCACAGTGACACAGCCTTCATTCCATCATGCACATTTTTATTGATTATTTCACCTTTTTCGGCTATGGTCAACCATAGTATGCAACACAAAAGCGATGTTATAAATTGAGCAATGCCTGCGCCGGAAGCTATTTAAAGTTAGGTTAGACCTTGTACAAGACCGATCCCACGCTCTAAGAAACGTATGCATTTTTCCCAAAAGAACTATCTTATATCATTGGATGGAAACGAAACCGCAGGTGTTATATTGGAGTTTTCCTTCTCTAAGAGAGATGTCTAAACAAAGACTGAGGATCTGGCACTCCTAGCTAGGTATTGCATGGCCGTTGACTTTACTGAGTTCATTCATTCTGTGACAGGTTTTGTTTTTTCGTCCAGTGGAGTGTCCAACGAAAACCAGCCTCCTTACCAAGCCGGTTTGGTAGTGTTGCCGGTTTAGTCGTTGACGGCATGACCATGCGGCATGTTGTATTAGGTAGCACTAAGAGTGGCTTGTCATAAACACACACACACACTCACGCTTGCTTGCTTGCTTACTTACTTAGCCTATAAAAAGCTAATGAAGGATCATCTATGTCAGGAGTGTCAAAAATACGGTACGTGGTAATGTTTAGTCTGACCTCCGGATAGATTTCATATACATTAAAAAAAACGATTATATTATTTATTTTAAAATTTTAAATATTCTATAAAATATATATCGCTAGCATTCGTTCAGTCGGATCCCAACTAAAGTTGTGATTAACACCGGTTCAGATGAGTCAAATCTCGCTATGTAATCTTTTGTTATTCCAACCAATGCAAAAAAAAAAAAAAACCCTAGAATTCATACGATTGTGCCAAAACCAAAAACCAAAAAATTATCGTGCGTGATTTAAGGCCTATTTAGTTGTTATTTTTAGCACACCTCATGCCGCATGTGTTCTAAGCATTCAATAAGCGACAAAAAGAACACGTGGTAATAGACTTGGTAACAGCTTGGTTAGTTACTATGGAAACAGGCACCTTTTCGACTGGCTAAAATTGCCCAAAATTTGCAAACTTAAAAGCTATTAACTCTTTATTTATTGATGTATAGCAAAAATGAATTTTATGCCAATGATTACTTTACAAAACTACACAAATACACCAAGTATGAAATCTATATTGGAGCAAAAATTGAAGAAATCGAAAAGTGGCAGCCATATAGAAAAGAACTGCATCCAGTTTTTTGGGGGTGCCAACATGACGTTTTCATAGTCTGCCATCACCACTGGTCTGTGTTCTCTGATACGCGTAGAAAGTTCTTTGTGTTGTGACCTGTCCAGTCCTTGGATGTTGTCAAACCAGGATTTTCTCTGTCAGCCTTTCTTCCGCCCTTCCTTTACTGTGTCCTGAATAATCATTTTGGATACATACACCATACTATTTCAAATACTGAAAGAATGCGTTGGATAATGTGTCCGTTCCATACACGCCTTGTGGCGGGATACATACACCATAATACTATCTTAAATACACAAAGAATACTTTGGATAATGTGTCTGTTCCATACCCGCCTTGTCCTTTGAATAACAAGGGTTGGTAATAGTTGGATTTTCTTTCGGGTTTATTATTCAGCTCAATCAGGGCTGTGACTAAAATATAAATCCATTTGCTTATTTCTCTGTTGTCATTGCTTCTCTTAAGACCAACTGTAACTTTCTCTCTCTCTCTCTTTTGACCTTACCTCCCACGCTTTAACGGGCGGCCACATTTCTCCTTTCTTTCGCCAACAATTCCATCACCGCCATCATCTCTATCACTATCACCTCCACCACCATCACCTCCACCACCACCATCACCTCTACCACCATCACCTCCACCACCATCACCTCCACCACCATCACCTCCACCACCATCATCACCTCCACCACCACCCATTGCTACTGTTATAAGTCATTAACACAATCAGCCCCGCTCACTCCTTTTCCCCCATGTATACTCTTTACTCCCCCCCCATCATATCTACCACTACCACCACCACTACTATTACTACTAAATCCATCATTACCATTACACAGCCAACACCACCACTGCCATCAACCTAATCACTCTCTTCTCCCAACCAGCGACGACGACGACCACCACCACCACCACCACTACCACATCCATCATCACTATCACAGTCACCATAATTATTACTGCTACCACTACTCTCCGTAACCACAACTATTATCGCACCACCACCATCACCACCACCGCCACCACACTCATTGCTCACTATATCCAGCACTACCACCACCATCACCATACACCACCACCATCACCACCATCACCATCATCATCATCATCATCACAACCACCGCTGCCGCCACCACCACCAGCACTACAACCGCTACCACCACTGTCATTACGCCTGTCTGCATCCGGGGAGATAAAATTGAATAAATAAATAAATAAATAAATAAAAACACGTATCATCAATTGCTTCTAATGAAATGTGCGAAGGGATGGCTTGCAGCTGGCACTTCAAGCTGTCATCAGCATGTGTCGTCACTAACGTTACCACCACACCATCACCATCACAACAACAACAACAACCAACACTACTTTCGTTATCATCATCATCATCATCATTATCATTTTACATTTTTTTTTTATTTAACACATCTGTCTCTATGGCGGATATAGTGGTGGTAGCGCTATTAGTGTTGGAATATGTTAAGCGTTTGTGTGTGTGTGTGTGTGTGTGTGTGTGTCTGTGTGTGTGTGTGTGTGTGCGTGTGTGTGTGTATGCGTGTTCCGTTCATGTGTGTGAGTGAGTGTGTGAAAGAGAGAGTGTGTGTGTTGTGTTTGAGTGTGATGTCGGCAGCTAGGGCGTGCATAAAATAAATTTTTATCGTTATTTTATATTTAAAGATATTGTGACACGCGCGCGCGTATACACTCAATCAATGCACGGTGCTCCAGCATGACCATAGCTATTGTGGCGAAAACAAACTAAAAGAACATGTCTATGCGCGTAACGATTGTCTTTTACTTGTTTCAAGTATAATTTTAGTGGAACAAATCAACGCCAGGGCTTATTTTTTAAGCCTGGTCCTTATTTGATTGGTTTCTTTTTGTCAAACCGCTAGATTACGGGAACGTTAACACACTGACACCAGATGTCAAGCGGTAGTGAAGGAAAACACACACACATACTTTATTCGTGGGCTAATCACAGACTACCATAGGTTCCATGTCGGGAGCGATATTTCTCAACAATTATTCAAGTTTATGCCTTAGAATATTGGTGTTAGTCGCCATCTTGGATTTAAAAGAAATACTATTTTTATCCAAGAGACGAACACCAATATCCTAAGGTACAGACTTGAATAATTGTTGAGAAGTATCTCTCCCGATATGAAACCGATGGTAGTCCGGTTACCCCACGAACATAGAATATTTATCCCCTAGTACAGTGTTGAGCACTCATTTTAACTATTCGATATTAACGTGTGCGTATGTGTGTGTATGTATGTATATGATATATACAGAAATTAATGTAAACAGCCGTGCATGATGTTTTACTATAAAGGAAACATCTAATTGTCACTAAATGCGATTAAGGGTGTCCACCTACATTAGTGACAATTATATTTTTCCTTTATGATAAAATATTGTGCATAGCTGTTTATATTAGTTTTTGTATACACATTAGCAACAATTCGCTAAATCATCCGTGAATTTCTGTGGATTCATATATGTTGGCGGTGGTTTAAGCCCGGAAATATCTGGACGAGCGGTCTCCCCTAAAGAGGCTACGGAAGTAGCCGAAACTGAATGTTCAGTATAGGGAATTCTAGAGTCGGTGTTTTTAGGTGATATCAGCCCTTGTGAGCATATATGTATACAACTATGTGCTTTTACTACAGCATTAGAGAATTTTACCTCTTATTTCTAGCAATGTAAGTGTCTTGACACTCGTAATCGCATTTAGTGACAATTTTTCGTATATGTATACCGTGGAGAAAAAAAATCTCTCTTATGGTACAAAGGTGTAAAACACCCAGTCTGTTCAGTGTCGCTATCTATTAGGAATCTCAGACATCGATGTTGTTTCTAGCTGGTTGGCTATTTTCGATGAGATGTACATAGGAGATGCAACTCTAAACAGACTTATAAAGCTACAGCTTTATGCATAATTCAGTTAACACGTTGACTGATTTGCGCTAGTAGATCACCTGATCGAAGGAAAATAATGAATTATTAGCACTAAGCAGTGTTTATGTATGAGCAGAATTAGGTAAGATGAAATATGTTCGTCACATATTTTAACTCCTAAAAGGCAAATACACTGCAGTTACCGCGAAGAAGAAATCTCTCTTATGGTAAAAAGGTGTAAAAATACCTAGTCCGTTCAGTGTTGCCATCTATTAGGAATCTCAGACATCGATATGTCAAACCAGTTGACTATTTTCGATGAGGTGTACCTAAGAGAGCCCTGTGTATAATTCGTTTGTTTACGTATGTATATATATATATATATATATATAATATATATATATATATATCATTGTGGACTCCGACACTCAGGCTGTTCGGGCTTAGCCCGAGTATAAATTTAGTAAAGTGAATGTGTATTTGCAAGCTGATTTAATTTCTGCCAACACTGATTTCAAGTATGTAATTGCAGCCAATAACTCGGGCTCCTTTTATTGAGCCTGGTCGCAGTTCATTTATTTTCGTTCAGTGTCTGGCGGTCGTCTTAGAGGTGCCCTGTGTCAATAAATATTCGTAGCAAACATTCTCTCAACATCGTTTACATGTGCCTGACTCGGGCTCAGAAGTTACAGCTCGGGTTGTTATCTATAATCGTAAAAATTAAAAGTAATTCAAATTCTGTTTTCTTGAAACAATAAATTTCTATAGAGATTAGGATTTAAATTCCAATCTATGAAAGCTTTCCGTTCTACAATATTCTTAAAGGAACGAAAAATTATCCAGCAACTCAAGCTGGTACGAATGAGCCTAGTAGGTGTAAAATACTAACTGGTATCTCTTGTCAAGAGTACAGGTGACAGTCAGATTGCTGATGTTTGTTGTGCACTCCGCTGTCGTTATTTGATTGTTATTCTGTGCGTCTGCATGTAAAGATCAGTTGTGTTTTGCAGGGTTGCTCTACTTTTACCCTTAGCTTAGAAATGGAGAAAGACATAGTGCTAGATATTAAAAAAAATCCATTTGGGCCTAGAAATATTGCGGAAAAGCGGGAAATTCTTCGAGCAAACATGGGTCTTATGCGAAATCTGTGATGAACCGGAGTGACGCAGATGACCTGGAGTCGCCTCTGATAAACACACACACACACACAACGGACTAGTTTCACATTTCATCTACCATAACCACTCACAAGGCTTTAGTCGAGTCGAGGCTATTGTAGAAGACACTTGACCAAGGTGTTACACAATGCGACTGAACCCGGAACCATGCGTTTGATAAGCGAACATTCTACTGCGTGTAGAATTCATGTAGCTTTAAGTGGGCGTTGTAGAGAGAAAAAAGTTTTTATAACATTTGCTTGAGCAAACGTATGCCCTGCCTCAACACACACGCACGCACACGCACACACACACTTATATAGATATGTATATTTTTCTGTCAACTTATTAGCACAACGTCTGAAATTTCAGAGGAGGCAGCTAGTCGATTACATTGATTCCAGTGTTCAACTGGTGCCTATTTTAGGCGGCGACATCTGAACTCCGAACTAAAGCGGGTTTTTTTTTTGTCCGGCATAGTTAACGACTCTGCGAACATACCGTCCTCCGATATATTTTCAATATGAAAGCGGGCAAGAAAAAAGCGAGACACCTAAGTTAGACATGCACACACATACACACACACATACGCACACATATAACACCATCATGCCCACACTCTCTTTCATCACCTACACACAAATGTTGGTCCAGATACGTCTGCATTTTGTTGATTTAACTACAAAGATAATTTCAGGGAAATACATTTACATGGAACTATTTACACACACACACACACACACACACACACACACACATTCACACATACACACACACCACACACACACACACAACACACACACACACACCACACACACACACACACACACACGAATATGCAGATCCACAAATGACCTGATGAACATAATAGCTGAATAAATTATACATCTGCTAATTAGCTATTTGCTTATCAGTCAGTTTAAATTAGTCAAACAGCGTAACTTCTTACATGTATGTTTTGCATACACACGCACGGGCGCGCATTCACACACACACATACGTATATACACACACATACACACACACACTCATATACACACTTGCATACATACACATGCATACATACATACATACATACATACACACACACACACATACATACATACATACATACATACATACATACATACATACATACATACATACATACATACATACATACATACATACAATTTACAATGTCATCCACAAAAACGACTGTCTTGAAATAAACTTAGAAAATCCCTCTGTTATGGAATACATTCATAGAGACCAATTCAAGGAGTACTGGTGGAATATTCTCCTCAAAACTTCTGTCAAATGTAAGCATAACAGGTGGGATATTGTTGTTTGAGACAGAGGGGCGAAGGTATGTACCATCATAGAGGTTAGCTGCCCTGCAGATATAAATATATTTTTGAAAATCAAAGAAAAAGAGGATATCTATGGGCAACTGCTTCGAAACCTCTGACTATGAATTCATATTCATACCAATAATAACTGGAACACTAGGTTTTGTTAGTAAATGCTTAAAGGAGAAACTGGATAAATTTTTTTTGCGGAGGGGTAAAAAAAGGTGACAAGAACAGAACAGTAAAAGCAATACAAATAAAGATAAAAACAGTACAAATAAAGATAAAAACAGTACAAATAAAGATAAGAACAGTAAAAGACCGGACAATGAGAAACAAACAATAAGGGCTTTTTTAAGCCTAGACGGTGGAAAAATTCATTTGAACGCATTCTGAAGAAGGGAAGGATTGTTTCAATTTAGTCGTGTCCTGCCCTTACCTTCGAAACACACAATAAGTCGAAACAGGGGAAGCTGAAGAAGGGGAATGTTCCTTGTGTTTTATGTCTTGTACTCTGTTTTTTCGTTGATAAAAAAAGTCCGTTTCCTTGTTTTGTTTTTATGTTTTCGTTTCTCGTTGTGTTCTACGTTTTTTTTTTGTGGTGTCCTGTACCCATATATGCATGTATATATACATATAGATGTAAGTATGTACATATATGTATGTATGTATGCATATGTTTTATTTATTAAATTGTTATTATATGATTGAACGTCTTCTTCCAAGTAAGTTTTATATATATATACACACACATATATACTTCTACTTATTTCAGTCATGTGACTGCAGCCATGCTGGAGCACCACCTTTTTATCGAGCAAATCGACTTATCTTTTTTAAGCCTGGTACTTATTCTATCGGTCTCTTTTGCCGAACCACTAATTTACGTGGACATAAACACACCAACATCGGTTGCCAAGAGGTGATGGAGGGACAAATACAGGCACAAAGACTCACACACACACACACACACACACAACACACACACATATATATATATATATATATATATATATATATATGCACACACACACACACATACACATACATACCCATATATATATATATAAGACGGGCTTCATTCATTTTTTGTCTACCAAATCCACTCACAATACTTTGGTCGGCTCAAAGCTATAGTAAAAGATACTTTCCCAACTTGCCACTCAGTGGGACTGAACCCAGAACAATGTGATTGAGAAGCAAGTTTCTTATTTCTTTATTGCCCACAAGGGGCTAAACACAGAGGGGACAAACAAAGACAGACAAAGGGATTAAGTCGATTACATCGACCCCAGTGCGTAACTGGTACTTATTTAATCGACCCCGAAAGGATGAAAGGCAAAGTCGACCTCGGCGGAATTTGAACTCAGAACGTAGCGGCAGACGATATACCTATTTCTTTACTACCCACAAGGGGCTAAACACAGAGAGGACAAACAAGGACAGACAAACGGATTAAGTCGATTACATCAGTTGAGAAACACTGGTTTAACCTAAATTTGAGACACCAGTAAAAGAAGAAATAAAGATAGACTTTTTTTCTATTTCAAAGAAAAACGATTTTGTTCACACAAATATGCAACCGAAGAGTTTAAAGTACCAGCAATGATTAGGCTGTTGGCTGGGAGAACACAGACATGGTTTAAACAGTAAGCTTGGCAGGAAAGAAACGAAGTTAAGGCAAAATAGTTTCCGACAGACAGAACAGATTTTATATAATAGATATATATAGGCGTAGGAGTAGCGTTGCGGTAAGTAGCTTGCTTACGAACCACATGGTTCCGGGTTCAGTCCCACTGCGTGGCACCTTGGGCAAGTGTCTTCTACCTCGGGCCGACCAAAGCCTTGTGAGTAGATTTGGTAGACGGAAACTAAAAGAAGCCCGTCGTATATATGTGTGTGTATATATATATATATATATATATTCTTTGTAAGCCTAGTACTTATTCTATCGGTTTCTTTTGCAGAACCGCTAAGTTACGGGGACATAAACACACCAGCATCGGTTGTCAAGCGATGTTGCGGGGACAAATACAGACACACCAACATATACACACACATACATACATACATACATACATACATACATACATACATACATACATACATACATACATACATACATACATACATATGTATGTGTATGTGTGGTCGATTTGCTCGACTAAAGGCGGTGCTCCAGCATGGCTACAGTCACATGACTGAAACAAGTAAAAGAATAAAGGAGTATATAAACTAGTCCCAATGTTCATTTCTAGTCAATTCAACGCCATAAATACTTTCAAATCATCACACACACACACACATACACACATACAGACACGCATACAGACACACACACACATACACACATACATACATACATACATACATACATACATACATACATACATACATACATACATACATACATACATACATACATAGTTTTAGGAGTCATACACAAATATGCCAGTCGTTTGACCTTTTCTGATCCTTTGACTGAATGGATGATCAAACCCGTTGACCTTTCCTCAGAAAACCACAGAATCTATTCCTGGCAAAGAGGTGAACTGAGGTGAACTCAATTCTCTCTCTCTCTCTCTCTCTCTCTCTCTCTCTCTCTCTCTCTCTCTCTCTCTCTTTCTCTCTCTTTCTCTCTTCCACTTTTTCTTACCCGGGGATGAAAGGGCAAAGTTTATAGCCCTTCAGGTACTTTTCACATACTGGACACACAGATATTCAGCTTAAACATCTGTCGTTCGACCTCCCGTTGAGAGAAAAATTATTGTGGACGAAGGCGCAATTATAGAGACTTAGGATTCTAATAAGATGGAAAGGTACTGACCAATCACAGTGCAGAGATGAGAAAGAGGAAAGGCGAAGCGAGAGGGACAGATGAGTGAGTGAACCATGGTGGATGAGATGTGCAAATGAAGTTCAGATGAATTGGGGCCGTAGAAGAATTGATGTAAAGAGGTAGTAAAGTTATAAGAGGAAGCGTCCTGTTTACCGATCAATTAAAAGATATTCTTTTAGATATGATCCTATGATCCTTGGTGTTCCATATACTTGGGGAGCACTCCATTACAAAGATATTTTTTAGTTATCTTACCTCCATTAAAAAATTGCCATTAAAAAGTTGGGTTATCTCCCCACTAAAAAGTTGATTTTAAGTGGCGACAAGAGATTGGATTAAAAGGGTTTGTTAGGTCCTTTTGATTCAATACTCCAACACATTGTTGACTTTTGGCCTCCGCAATAGGCATGGTATGATTTGTTATAAAAATGTTATAGGCGCAGGAGTGACTGTGTGGTAAGTAGCTTGCTGACCAACCACATGGTTCCGGGTTCAGTCCCACTGCGTGGCATCTTGGGCAAGTGTCTTCTGCTATAGCCCCGGGCCGACCAATGCCTTGTGAATGAATTTGGTAGACGGAAACTGAAAGAAGCCTGTCGTATATGTGTATGTGTGTGTGTGTGTGTCTGTGTTTGTCCCCCTAGCATTGCTTGACAACCGATGCTGGTGTGTTTACGTCCCTGTCACTTAGCGGTTCGGCAAAAGAGACTGATAGAATAAGTACTGGGCTTACAAAGAATAAGTCCCGGGGTCGATTTGCTCGACTAAAGGCCGTGCTCCGGCATGGCCGCAGTCAAATGACTGAAACAAGTAAAAGAGAGTAAAGATTCATTAAGATGTTTAATCTTTTCACTTTTCCTGTTTATTAATTTTTCATTTTTGTTTTGTTTTATTGAGGGTTAAACAATGTTTTTAGTTGGGGGGGGAGATAACCCAATTGTTTAATGGGGTGAAATAACCAAAAAGTACTCAAAGTATGTTCTGGTCCTTAAAAAAAGGCTAATTTTTATGATGTAAGTTATGTTAAGGTAATACATGGAAGCTCACCGTGAGAGACCATCACTATTTGTAGCGATATGAAAAATCTTAGAGGTGTGTTTTCCATGATTAGAGATGGAGAAATACAAGACTGATATGTGGTGCAAGTGCGTCGGATATTTTTCGTTTCCGTTCAAACTTAAATCTTAATCTGAAAATTTTCAAAATTGTAATTTCGATATAGTTTTACATACTGTTTACAAATATCGTAGTTATTATGGTACTTTTCGGTTATCTCACCCCCATTAAAAAATTGGGTTATCTCCCACCGTTTTTATGAAAATTATGAAAAATATCGGTACTTTTGGTTACTCCCCCACCTAGAAAAATTGTTTAATCATCAATAAAACAAACAAAACTTTAAAAAATGAAAAATAAATCAATAAACATGAAAACTGAAAAAAAATTAATAAAAAGGAAAACTGAAAAAATTAATCATCTTATTGAATCTAATAACATTTTTATTACAAATCATACCATGCCTATTTAGGGGGCCGAACGTCAACAATGTGTTGAATATTAAATCAAAAGGATCTAACACTTTTTATCCAATCTCTTGTCGCCACAAACTCAATTTTTTAGTGGGGAGGTAACCCAATTTTTTAATGGTAATTTTCTAATGGGCGTGAGATAACCAAAACGTACCATTAGTATTTTGGAAAATTTATAACTAAGAAATTAGACGCATGTAAAGTTACGTAATTTTAGCCAATGAAACTTAAGCAATTGTTCTCACTGCGGAAGTCGAAACCATTTCTTATGGTAACTCAGCTTCATTAATTAATTTGAATACCAACCCGCGAGTAGCCATTCTTTTGGGGGAAAAAGTGCGTCTTGTTCAAAGAAATTAAGCCCCTCATTGAAAGATACTTTCTTGTGCACTGTGCATTGATTCAAAGATGTATTAGGCGCATGCAAAGCTATGTGGTTAAGAAACCCCGCTTCGCAACCACATGGTTGAGAATTCAGTGACACCTGGGCATGTGTCTTTCAATATAGTCACCACCCCGACCAATGCCGTTAGTGAATTTAGTAAAAGGAAACTGTGTGGAAGCCGATCGTATGTATGTCTGTGTGTGTGTGTGGGGGGGGTTGTGTGCGTGTATGTGTGTCATTATGTCTGTGTTTGTTCCCCCACACATCTTGATAACCGATGTTGCTTTGTTTACGTTACCATGACTTATCGGTTCAACTATATAAAAAAAACAACAGACTGATAGAATAAGTACCAATTCAAAAAAACAAAACAAGCACTGGGGGAGATTTGTTCGACTAAAACCCTTTAAGGTGATGCTCCTGCATGGCCGCAGTCGAGTGACTGAAACGTAAAAGATAAAAGATAGAGTATAACAGGATAGTCAGCCTGCTTGTTAAAAAAGTTTTAGTTACTACACCATTCCTTCGGATGCAGACCAGAATGTAGCATTTTCTGTTTGTTCTTCTTTTTATTGTTGTTAGTGGTGGTAATGGGTTTTTTTTTTTGTATCATTTTCAAATCGTTGATTTCCTTCTTCTAACTTCTATTTTTAATCAAGCAAAATATCACCAGTTTGAATGAATTTCCTAGATACGTGAGCACTAAACTAACACGGAGTTGATTTCTTTCAGAGTTGAAATATCTTCTGTACTTCTCAAACGCGTTTAAGCCTTTTGGCTGCAGTTTGTTGGGTTTTCTGTACTGCAGATTTAATATTGTATTTATATATACTCGTATAGTAATTGAACTGGCCTTGCTTTAATTTCGACGAATGAGGATTCCGGTTGCTCGAACAACGAAATTATGTAGCCATTGTATTGTGGCTAAATATTCCATAAACACGTCCATTTAATGTAACCATGAAGCAAGCTCGCCATAACATTGTAATCAACAAAGCCAAGTCTTTGAATTACAGGTGTAGTTTCCGTCTGTCTCATTTCGTTCACAAGACTTGAGACAACCCGCATCTATAACAGAAAACACACAAAGAGTCACACAGTGGATCGAGCAAACGTTTCATAACAATTCGATCATGGGGTTTATTTACTGCTTGTTGGAGTGATTCAGGAATGGGTTGATGGTGACTTGTTTATGAACACATCTATATCTATCACTTTCAATGAATTAGGTCACTCCACTAATAGTGCAGTACGTTTTCTATTCGGCCAGTTTCAACACAAAGCCATGGAGACAAATTAAAATAAACTGTGGAAAATGGAGGTACAGTGATCCCTCGTTTATCGCGGTAGATTGGTTCCGAGACCGGCCGTGATAACTGAATTTCTGCGAAGTAGGGACACCATATTTACAATGTTTATTTAACGTGTATTTGGACTTTTAAAACCCTCCCTATACTGTCAGCAACCCACCTATTACAGTAGTCTATTAATAACAAGGACAACTGTTAAGCAATAACATTTTAGATTAAAAAAACAAAAAAATTGTTACTGTTACACAGGCCAGCTTGCAAAATACAAAGCTGTGATTCGTCGTCTCTCTCCATTGCACCAATCACAGCCCGTCTTAAGTTCAAATACCCCTGTATATGCTTTTTTGCTATTTTACGCTTGTTTTGTTGTTCCAAGACTATGAAGTAATATTTATTATTAATATTTTAATGGGATTTAATGAGAAATTTTAGGCGTTCATCTCTATATATAAAACTGTATATATATATTTTTAAAATCCGTGATAGCCGAACCACGAAGTAGCGAGTGATCACTGTATATGGACTTATTTGATTATTTATTATTTAACGCACACACGCACACACACACACACACACATACACACAGGAGGATCCTTCTGAATCATGTAGACTCATAGGGCCGGTTTCCTGGTTTCCTTGGCGCATATATTTTTTTCTCCAGGACAGGATGCTGGTGAGTTGCTGGTTTACTCATATTTGCCAGCTGAGTGGACTGGACCAACGTGAAATGAAGTGTTTTGCTCAAGAACACAATGCTTTGCCTGGCCCAGGAATCGAAACCACATACATACATGCATCATACATACATACATACATGCATACATACATACATACATACATACATACATATATGACCTAATGGTTAGGCTCAGTGTGTGTATTCGTTATAGCCTAGTGGTTAAGCTGTTACACTCATGACCGCCATATCGCGGTTTCAAGTCGCGGACCGGTCGGTACGTTGTGTTCTTGACCCTCCTGCGATATCTTCGACATCTAACAAGTGGTATGCAGTGCAGATGTACAAGCAATGTCACGTGACACGTAGCTTGGAAATATACTTTTGTCACCATGAATAATTCCAGGAAACAAGGCATACGTAATATAATTACAAATTAACTTTTATGCAATTTCTTGGTACTAATGCAAAAATGATTAAATGAATTCTAATTTTAAGGAGAAAAACATTTGTTGCATTAAAATAGCGTTAAATAAAACGAATTTCTCATTTGAATAACTCCTCCTACAACTATTCTCTCATTTACTTCCTTCTCTCCTCCCCCCATCATCATCTGTCTCTATGAGTCTTTCTCTCTCACTCTGTGTGCGTGCGTATGTGTGTGTGTGTTCATAACCTTTGTTCTATTGGTGGTCTATATTCTGCACATTCCATGTAATTTATTAAGCACACCTACACAGTCATTTATATATAAACGATTTATAGACGAACACAAATTCACGTGACACAGTAATTACTACAATGGTCTGCAAGTTGCCGTGGGTGGACGAGTAAAAAAGATTGTGAGGGCAAGGCAGAAAGACCTTATACCCTCACATATTTATTTATTTTCGGAGCTGTTTTTGTTCTATGGCGTGATTAGTGCCCGCAGGAGGAAACGAACTCATAATGTTATCCTCTTCGATGCGAAACGAGACCTGACTGAAAACAAAACAATAATTGACATTCTTTCCTTTCAAGTATGGCAAGTGTTAAAGTTGTGTCAGCTGATTTCGCCGTATATGATGTCATTTTCGACAGAATCGTAAAAAAATACAAAAATGGATCTCTCTCTCTCTCTCTCTCTCTCTCTCTCTCTCTCTCACGCACACATATTCACGTACATTATACATCCTTTTTGTGTATTTTTTACGATTCCCTTATTTTTATGTATTTCTGTAAACTACCGAGAATGACAATGTGTTGGGAAAACGGCACAACTGACACTCGCCATTCTTAAAACGAAATAATGCCCAATACCTTGAGATTGAAAAAATGTCTCCGTCTTCAAACTAGTAAAGAGATTGCTGAAAGAGATTTGGCTGTTTAGTGCAGCGGACTCGCGGTCGGAGGATCGGGTTTCGATTCCCAGACCGGGCGTTGTTTATGTTTATTGAGCGAAAACACCTAAAGCTCCACGAGGCTCCGGCAGGGGTTGGTGGCGACCCCTGTTGTACTCTTTCGCCCCAACTTTCTCTCACTCTTTCTTCATGTTTCTTGAGTAACGCTGCGTTGGACTGGCGTCCCGTCCAGCTGGCGGGGGGGAACACATACACCATAGAAACCGGGAAACCGGGCCCATGGACCTGGTTAGGCTTGAAAGAGGCACATAAATAAAAAAAATCCTTTCTACAATAAATACAGGGCCTGGATTTTGTGGAGACGGGGACAGTCGATCACCTCGACCCCAGTACTCAATTTATCGACCTCGAAAGGATAAAAGGCAAAGTCGATCGCGGCGGAATTTGAACTCACAACGTAGCGGCAGATGAAATAACTATTTTTTTACTACCCACAAGGGGCTAAACACAGAGGGGACAAACAAGGACAGACATACGGATTAAATCGATTATATCGACCCCAGTACTTAATTTATCGGCCCCGAAAGGATGAAGGCAAAGTCGAGCTCGGCGGAATTTGAACTCAGAACGTAACGACAGACAAAATACCGCTAAGCATTTCGCCCGGCGGGCTTAACGATTCTGCCAGCTCGCCAATGAAAGTCACTTCTCTGGATTAATCGAATTAATCTACCCTACACCAGCTCGATGAAGGCGTTCGTCTTTTATAAGAAAGACAGATTTCCGCCAGATAATTAAAATAAAAATGAAGCCACGTCACTTAACATTTTACAAAACGCTTTTATCAAATATTCTACATAATTACTATATTATATAATTATTTTTAGCCTATGTTCTTTCACTGAATTTGAGGAAATTACAGTGCCAGAGGCTTTTTGTTCTTTTGCTTAATTTGTTAATACATATATCCAAATTTCACCAGCACTTTATTGTGTGATATATTTAGAACAGTAATATAACTAAAAGCAAACATTATTACATTAAAAACTACATTTCCAAAATAGTGATGATAATAATAATAATAAATACAGTACAATAATTCTTTTTTTTAAATCCTGATTTCTTTGTTTTATGATGTTTCACAAACGAGTTATACATTTCTTTGTACTATGAAGTCACAATGTTTTCACAGTAAAAAGCCATAAGTGAATCTCACCTATTTTCAGAGAGCTTTAATATAAGGGGAAAAATTGAATAAACAAAAGGTCGTGTGAAAAAAATCATTTTTTTTTTTAGTTACATATTCTTATATTCTTTTACTAGTTTCAGTTATTGGATTGTGATCAGACTGGGACACTACCTTCAAATATTTTAATCGATTCTATTGCCCTTAGTGCTTTGACCTACAATTATTTTTATTGATTTCAAAAGGGGACAAACGGCAAAGTCGATCTAAGTCGATCGACTACATTGGTATATCATGCTGCCTGCATGCCTTATATTTTTGACTCTCATTTCTAGCAATTGCAAGTGCTATTTAGCACCCTTATTTATTAATTTTTACTTTTTTGGTTTTAATTGCTATAGCCATGTATATTATAATGTATTTAATATATATTAAAATATTAATATACTATTATATCTTATTGTGTGTGCATGTATGTGTGTGTATGTGTATGTATGTATATATATATGTACATATATATATGATGGATTCTCTTGTCGTGGACGATAAATGAGGGTTCAGAAAAATAAAGTGTTAATCATGTTCTTTTTCTCTCTCTCTCTCTCTCCCTCTCTTTCTCTCTCTCTATCTCTCTATCCCCCCTCTCTCTCTCTCTCTCTCTCTCTCCACACACATACACACACACACACATACATGCGAGTGGGTGAACAAACGAAAGAAAGTGGCGTGCAATACATTTGGTAGGAATTATTATTTAATAACAGTTTGATTCGGCTCTATACCTTAACCTGACGAGCTAGGTTCATCTTACGAAGCTAGCTCGTCAAGCTAACGTAAGCCCGACGAGCTAGTTTCTTTTTAAGAGCCCACGAAACTTTCAGTTGCATAGAGCCGAATCAAGCTGCTACGAAGATATTTGCACGCGTGTAACGATTTCTTTATAGCAAATAAATGAGAGGAAGAAAGCTAATATTAATTGCTATGACCCTCTATTATATCGCTACAATGTAAAATATAATTTCTTCGAGTTGTAGTGCACAGATTATTTGCAGTTTTGTTATCCATTCTGTAGGTAGTTAACTTCATCTTTGTTGACTGCTAGGAGAACTGATAGAAGAAGGTGAGAGAAAGAATAAAAGTATCTAGACAAATAGAGAGGTTGAAAATTGTGTGCTCCCTCTTTGACAACTCATGAGTAAAGGAAGAAAGAGGGATATTCTTCGACGGTCGGCCTAGTGAAGAAATGGTAGAAGCGATTTAGGGTTCCGTATTTATATTTTCTATCACTAAATTAGGTCAAGCTCTTATAAACTTCTAAGGGCAAAAGCCAGAACAATAGTAAGAGAAGTTGTAGAAGACTGTAGATTCGTGTTTCGAACCCTGGCTTAGAATCTGGGAAGCTATTCGTTACATACATACATACATACATACATACATACATACGTACGTATGTGCGTACACACAGACACACACACACAATGCAATGGTGACCAAGAAGATCTTAACAAATTAACTTATATATGTATGTATACATGAATATATATGTATACACGAATATATAACTGTGTATATATATGTGTGTGTGTGTACATATATATATATATAATATATATATATATATATATATATATATATATATGCATCTGTACAGGCGCATGCAAAATGAAGACCCGCATACATGCTAATTGTTTCTGAAAAGCATTAATTAAAAATGTTACTAAAAAGTATTATTTTAGAACATTGCTTTAACAGAAATGCAATTGCATAACTTCGATTATATGAACGTTTTTATAATAATATTACCATGAGAACCAGAAATGAAACCAAAAGCTTGAACCAGTCGTGTTTCCACGTTCTTTCATAAGAGTTTTCAAGCGAAAGAACATAACGATAAGCGTTTCTTTTAAACCCTCATTTCATTTTTCAAAACATATTCAAAAGAAAACTAGGTTCGGTTTACCAGCTGCTGATGATTGGAAACGAATAACTTGGAATTCTGGAAATCGGGGCCTATATATATATAGTTAATCCAAACAAGAAAACAAAAACAAAAAAACAACGCAAGGACGTGGAACAAATAAAGTATTATTAGACGCTCAGGAAAGAAGGGAATATATATATATATATATTATATATATATATATATATATATCCGATCGGCTTTAGCATGGTTTCCGTTTCCCAAATTTTAATTTCACTCACATGCGTCAAGTTTATTGTGACAAACACTTGTCCAAGTGGCATGGTACTTAGAACTACGTATTTAGGAAACGAACTTTCAAACGGCTCCGCCTATACATACAATGATAAGTTTACAGACTAAATTCACAACCAACAACGTTGCAAGTGAACAAAATGAATATTTAAGCAAGACTAAAATCGAATTTTTTGCCCATGAAGCCATCGCATTGAACCCCTATTGATTTTGCTTTTGTAAGACGATACGAAAACAGGCAAAGGAAGATTATAAAAACAATAGCAAAATAAAGACTAATGCTGTATAACTTAACATATACGAGGAGATGCGGAAAAGTCCATGTCTTTGGGTAAAAGAAAATATAGGAGAATCAGTTAATTATGATTATTCAGCATATTCCCCTTTCAGAGTCACACACTTATTGCAGCGGTCCTTCAGTTTTTCTAAATCCTGTAACAGAACTCGGAAGATTGAGCCTCCGACCAGGCCTTTCGTGATACTCTTCAAGACAGGAAATTTCCAGCTCCCTTGCTATCTATGGAGTGAAAATTCTGGTCAATAAAATCAATCAAGATGTAATATCTTGCTATGTAAGAAAGATGGAGTTATGTAACTTGATCTGCGCAGAATTAACTTGCTGGCCAAAGACTACATGACTCACGAAACGATAAACAAAACAGTCTCTGTCAGTCTACTGGTATTAAATTTTGGTGGAGGGGTAAGTCGATTACATGGACCTCACTACTCAACTGGTATTTGTTTTATCGAGCCCTGAAGGATGAAAGACAAAGTCGACCCCGGCGTCAATGTGAACTCAGAACGTAATGTCCGCTAGGCATTTACCCGGCTAGCTAACGATTCTGCCACCTCACTGCTTTACTCAGTAAATATGTCAAACATAAGTATGCTAAACCTAAAGTCATGGATGTGTGGTCCAAATCCTTTTGGTACATTTTTTTTCAACTGCAATGCTTATATATTTATACTGATTGGTGGTATTCACGTAAAACATTCAATTGCTACATTAGTACACACACACACACACGCATTTACATTGTTTTGAAAATATTTTTACGCATTGTCTCTGAGATTGTGCCTTTTGATTGTAATTGTCATTATTAATGTCTACTGCATACACTTAGCATTTACTCATGGCACGCGCTAACACTGTTGTGTGTGTGTGTGTGTGTGTGGTGTGTGTTGTGTGTGGTGTGTGTTGTGTGTGTGGTGTGTGTGTGCTGTCTGTCTGTCTGTCTGTCTGTTTGTCTGTGTCTGTGTCTGTGTGTGTGTGTGTGTGTGTACGTTTGCTGTAAAAGGACATGTAAATATCTTTGACTCAGAAAGAACAAACAATACTGCCACTTAAGTGAGACATATTTGCACTATTTGTAATACAAGTTTCAAACAGCTCTCGGGATTCAAAAGCCACTTGCATGCTCATACACAGAAAAGGACCAGGAAAAGGACCAGGAAACTGGTTCTATGGAGGACATTTGTCATCAGCAGTCTGGACTACTGCTCTCAACTGCGATCACTCTACAGTATCAAATTATTAGCGGAACTTGAGGCAGTTCAGCAACGCTACACCAGGAAGATTGCATCAATGAAACAGCTGAGCTACTGGGAGAGACTGAAAGAGCTACGACTCTCCTTGCTGGAGCGAAGACGGGAGAGAGATATGCAGTGATATGCGTATGGAAGATCCTGGAGGGGCTGGCTTCAAACTTTGGCATCTCTGAACTAGATGTCACTCCACTGTTCCAAAGGTCACAGCTATCCCGTCTAGCGTGATAACCATATATTACAATAGTTTAAGATTCAAGGGCCCACTGCTGTTTAATACCTTGCCAAAACATCTGAGAGATCTACATGGAGTAGAGCTAGATGCCTTCAAGAAACAACTTTACGTCCCGTTATCCAAGGTTCCAGATGAACCAACAGCACGGCAAGAAACTCGAAAGAGGGCAGCAATATCAAAGTCCCTTTTTCTCTAAAAGCCAATCACATAAGAATGGCCATTGAAAAAGTGATAACACTGGCAGTGCCCCAGCATGGCCACAACAGACCTGGTCGCATTTGTAATGCAATACAAATTTAGCTGTATGTATGTATGTATGTATGTATGTATGTATGTATGTATGTATGTATGTATATATACAATTGCAGCGTGGAAGGTGTTTATCAGCCATTTAAGAAACACACAAAACCGTTAAATTCACTTCAACATTTAAATTTAAATTTAAATGACAAATTAAATTTAAATGTTGAAGTGAATCTAACGGTTTTATGTGTTTCTTAAATGGCTCATAAACACCTTCCACGTTGAAGTTGTTTTCGTTCGAGCACACGATCTCAGATCAAGTCACTCGCTATGCAAGTACATCTCCGTAATATATAATATATATATATATATATATATATATATATATATATATATATATATATATATATATATATTATCGCTAAGGCGCGAAATTGCGTTTGACCCTCTGACCAATAATCGATGAGAGTTGGAGACCTTCAGTGTTGTGTGTGTGTGTGAGTAAAAGAAGAGAGGGAGGGAGGGAGAGAGACAGAGGCATGCATCTAATTTTACAGCGAGGCTAAACATATGATTCTTAGAGTTATGTTGTTTTGTCTATCTTAATTTGTTGGTTCTATATTTAATATTTCCGTATATCTTTTGATTTAAGCCATTTTTAGGAGCTAAGGTCCTGTGCGATCTTCAAAGAAGGAGACAAGATCGTTGTGACCGAAGACAACAATATGGTGACATCAATACTAAACAAATGGCTCGATTCGGCAAAATCTGCACACCTTTCCAAGTGTTGTCAATGCCTGTAAGTTCCCAAAATTTAAACCTTCTTCTTCTTTTTCTCCTCCTCCTCCTCCTCCTCATCATCATCATCATCATCACAGTGGTTTCAAATTTCGGCACAAAGTCAATAAGTCCGGAAGAAGGGTTAAATCGATTACAGCGACCATAGTACTCAGCTGGTACTTACTTTATCGACTCCGAAAGGATGAAAGGCAAAGTCGAACTTTGGCAGAACTTGAACTCATAACATAAAGATGGACCAAATACCGCGAAGCAGTTTGTCTGGAGTGCGAACGATTCTGTCAACTCGCCACCTTAATAATGATGATGATGATGGTGGTGGTGGTGGTGTGGTGGTGGTGTGGTGGTGGTGATGCAGTACCAGGCACTGCGTCTCATTGCCTGATGCAGTATCGGGCACTGGCTCTCATGGCTTCTAATCTCAACTGATTGGATGTGTTATCATGAACATATTTTGCCTTGGTATAAAATATGGGCTACAGCAAATATTCTGCTCAATACCACAGATTTGCTTGTCAGTTGTTTGACCGTAACCAGTTGAGTATGTCCCTTTGTGGCTGACAATATATGCAAGTCTGATCACGAGTAAAAGTAGTGGGGGAGCATCATAGCCATGTGTTGAGAGGAATTCTTTAGGATTTAAGTAATTCACCTCTGGAAACATGGGTGTTTTGTTCAACATCCTTAAACAATCCTTATTCAGGGACCTGAAGAAAATTCTAACTGCGCTCTACCTGCAAGGTCATGCGCTGTTTATTTTGATACGAGAACAGCATGTCGCGCACATAGGGTTACGATGCATGTGCCTGGTGAACCCTTATCGGACGGGTAGCCATGATGGGTATACTGGGTTTTGTATACTTTACCCCAGAGTTACTTTGATGGCATGCACGGCTCTCTCAATAATAATAATAATGATAATAATAATAATCCTTTCTACTAAAGGCACAAGGTCTGAAATTTTGGGGGAGAGGGTAACTCGATTACATCGACCCCAGTACTCAACTGGTATAGGTGGATTGCCAGAATTGTGAGAGCGTCGAAAAAATTCCTTGCGTTATTTTGTTCCAACTTCTGACGATCCGCTGATGTCTTTCATCATTCCAAGGTTGATAAAATAAAGGACCAACCAACTACTAAGGTCAATATTGCTCTCTCCACGAATCCTTGGCCTATGTTGGAAACAATTTTTAATGTAAGGATGGTCCTTTGGCATAAATGAAAATGTGTCGGATAACGTCGTTTATTTTTATTTTGGCATAACGTCGTTTATTTTAACCGTTCTGTGCCAAAGTCCACCTTGGTCTGGCTGCACTCGCTATCTTTCGTTTCTGTGAAGGGTTTCTTCTAGCATGCTAACCCTACATTCAAGCATTCTCTATTTCTTGGAGACAAAGGACACTGAATAGTTCCCCACGACCATCTTACAGTATAATGCAACCGATTCTATGGGAGGGAGGAAGATAGATATATACCGCAAATCCTCGAGTATAGTCCGCCCTTTAGTATAATACGCAGGGGATTTTTAGGGGGCTGTACCTCTGAAAAACCCCTTCTCTAACTTGAGTCAAGGGGGTCTATATAACGTCCTTGGTTTGTAAAACTGTATACGGTAACGTACTTTATTATTATTGTATGTATATAAAATAATGCAAAGGTGTAGCATTTTTGCGCATTTTGTTTGCAGAAAATAAATAAAGAAATAACAGTAATAACGTTTAATAAATGTTGCTTACTGCAAGTTATGGATGATTCTTTTATGACTTCATTGCTTACAGCCTTAGCTTAAAGTATTTTCGCGCCCGACATCACAAAATACGTCTGAATAAACATTGCCGGACAGCAAATAGAGACCCGGACATTGCTTAGAAAGTAATTTTCATTTTTAATCTCGTGTATGATACGCACTATGGACTTTGACTTTTAAATTTTGGGTAGAAAATGCGGATTATACTCGAGGATTTACGGTATATAATCTCTCTATATAGACTATATAATCTCTTCCCTTCTCTGCTCTTTTATCTTTTATCTTTTACTTGTTTCATTCATTAGACTGCAGCCACGCTGGAGGATCACCGCCTTGGAGAATTTTCTTTAGTTGAATGAATCGACCGTAGCACTTATTTTTTATAGCCTGATACTTATTCTGTCAGCCTCTTTTGCTGAACCCCTAGGTTACGGGGATGTAAACACACCAACACCAGTTGTGAAGCAGTGGTGGGGAACAAACACAGACACACATTTCTACACAACGGGCTTCTTTCAGTTTCCGTCTAGCAAATCTACTTACAAAGCTTTGGTCGGCCTGCGCCTATAGTAAAAGACACTCACTCAAATGCAACGAAGTGGGATTGAACCCGGAACCATGTGGTTGGGAAGCAAACTTCTTATCAACAGCCACACCATATAGATAAGAATAGACTGGTACTGTGTTTATCAAGGGAAAAGTTGATCAATGCGGGATTTGAACTGAGAACGCAATGAGCTGAAATCATTACCAAAGGATGTGGCCGACGCTCTGTTTTGCATTTCATCACCTGAACAATATCATGCCTTGCGATTGTTTTAATAACATCCCGTTAACTTTTAGATTCAAACCCCGTCCAGTCGACTTTATTTTCTTCTGGCATCTACAAAATAAGTACTACACCCACCTCCCTTACAACTGGCCCTGGATGGCAAAAATCTGTAGAGTGCTGCACAAAATTCTTTGAGGTATGTAGCTACAGCCGCTTCCGTTGTTTGATCCAATTCGGCCAGAATTAACTTCCATCATTTTGGGTTCAGTAACATGTCAGCCAAATTCTTCGTTTGAATTAATCGACAAACTAGTCACTACCAACATTCCATCAAAATTATAACCTGTATTAATATCGTTCTTATTCTTTTACTTTCATTTTAGGGAACGGCAGAAGAAACTGTCCTGATGGAAGAAAGTTCCAGAATTCTAACAAAATTCGAAAATGATGTAATGACCGTATAGTGCGTGGCAGCAAGCAGTTTCTATGACATCGTGTCAGTTGTATTTCCAAGCATCAGAATAGCTATTATGAACGTGTGGCCACGTCATTCCATTGAAAGAATTCTTCTCTGTACCAAAAATAACCAGACTTTAAACATTGACCAATTGTGTGTGTGTGTGTGTGTGTATGTGTGTGTGTGCATATATATATACGTATATATGATATAAATGTGCGAAATTGAACAGTACCGATTGGTCAATAACTCCTGAAGAATTATGGACCTTCTGTTTGTCGCCCGTTCGTTTTTACATTCAGTATACATTACATCATTTGTCTATACATTTTTTTTCATTTATCAAGTAATGGAACGCAACACACACCGAATTTATATATATATATATATATTCACTTATGTATTTTTTTGTTTCCTGCTTCACGTGGATCGAAAGGTAAAATATTAGAATCAGCTGTGCGTCGAACAAAATACCTTGTGCATTTGGTTACATCTCTTTACTTTCTGACTTCAAACTCCGCCCATTGCCGTTTTGCTTTAGAACCTGCTGTTCCTATAATAATAGTGGCAACGATACAGATCTAATTTGCCGCCTGGTTCATCATCATCATTTGAACTGGTTCCTGAGTTTTTTTGGGTTTTTTTTTAGCAGAGTTTAATCTGATGCAAGTATTTGAGCAAGGTCTCCAGTCTGAGGATAAACGTGCTGCTTCTTAATGCACAGTCAGAATTTCTGGTTTCTTTATCCATTTCCCAACCAGTATCAGAGACTTTGAATAAGCCGTTTAAAACATTAACTCTACCCTTAAAGACGGCGTTCCGTTAGTTGTGACCACAGTCGAATGACTGAAACCAATAAACATGTAAAAAAATATAAAGATGTAAAAGAAAATAATAATAAATAAGCTTTTTCTTTCTACTCTAGGCACAAGGCCTTGGACTTTAGAGGAGAGGGCTAGTCGATTTCATCGACCTCAGTGCGTAACTGGTACTTATTTCATCAACCCCGAAAGGTTGAAAGGCAAAGTTTAAATTCGGCGGAATTTGAACTCAGAATGTAAGGATGGACGAAATGCCACTAAGCATTTTGCCCGGCGTGCTAACGATTCTGCCAGCTCACTGTTTTAAAATAATTATAAATTATAATAAATATAATAAAATAATAAAGGCTTTTTGGTGATTTTTTTAAACATTGACGTAATGCCACGAATTTCATGGTATATAATCTATAAATTCAGAATGGCTAAACAGCTGGAACCTAAGTTAAATTTTTAGAAGGCAAAGTGCCATTCTGGTGAAATTTAATCAAAGCATATACAATATTGTATTGTTAACCTGTTGTGTGATAGTTTTCCCCGGTAGTTAAGGTTTATGAACAAGAAATGAAGCGTTCCATTGCATCTAGTTTCCTTCCTCTGAATTCAGATTTAAAATCCTGTTGAGATAAAATTCGCCGTTAAAATAAGCATCATTAATTAAGCTTAGGCTTAAGCTTTAAATTTAACTCAGTCTGTATACAGTGATCCCTCGATTATCGCGGTAGATTGGTTCTGAGACCGGCCGCGATAACTGAATTTCCGCGAAGTAGGGACACCATATTTACAGTATTTATTTCACGAGTATTTGGACTTTTAAAACCCTCCCTATACTGTTAACAACCCACCCATTACAGTAGTCTATTAATAACAAGGACAACTGTTAAGCAATAACACTTTAGATTTTAAAAAATAAAGATTGTTACTGTTACACAGGCCAGATTACAAAACAGAAAGCTGTGATTCGTCGTCTCTCTCCATTGCACTAATCACAGCCCGTCTTAAGTTCAAATACCCCTGTATATGCTTTTTTTCTATTTTACGCTTGTTTTGTTGTTCCTAGACCAGGAAATAATTTCTATTATTAATATTATAATGGATTTAATGAAAAAATTTAGGTGTTCCTATATATATATATATTTAAAATCCGCGATAGTTGAACCGCGAAATAGCGAGGGATCACTGTATTCAATAATATATAAAATGTAAATATCCCCTAAACTTGTTAGGTTCATTATTTATTTCCTATTTCATAGTGTTAAGTATATAAGGGATATATCTGCCACCTATGGTTAGGACGCCAGTCTTTCACAAGTCGCATTCCTCTGTAACCCAGTACCAGCTGGGTCAACTATTGTTATATAAAATAAAATACTCAGTCCAGAAGTACAAAACGAAATCCTGCAGAGGATTCGAACCTAAAATCTGTAAGCATGTAGAGATCCGTTTTTTTTTTTTGTTTTTTTTTTACCTTTCTACTTAAGGTCGGCTCAAATGAGAACCGACAACGCCTACTCATAAATAATAATCCTTTCTATTATAACCACAAGGCCTGAAATATTGGTGGAGAGGAAGCTAGTCGATTACATCGACCCTACTGCTTAATTGGTACTTATTTTATCAACTCCAAGTGGATGAAAAGCAAAGTCGACTTCAGCGGGAAATTCCGCTAAGCATTTTGCCCGGCGTACTAACGATTCTTTTCTAATCTAGGTACAAGGCCCGAAATTTTGGGGAAGGAGGCCAGTCAATTAGATCGGCCCCATTATGCAACTTGTACTTAATTTATTGACCCCGAAAGGATGAAAGGCAAAGTCGACCTCGGCGGAATTTGAACTCAGAACGTAAAGACAAACAAAATACCTATTTCTTTACTACCCACAAGGGGCTAAACACAGAGAGAGGACAAAAAAGGACAAACAAACGGATTAAGTCGATTATATCGACCCCAGTGCGTAACTGGTACTTATTTAATCGACCCCGAAAGGATGAAAGGCCAAGTCGACCTCGGCGGAATTTGAACTCAGAACGTAGCGGCAGACGAAATACCGCTAAGCATTTCGTCTGGCGTACTAGCGATTCTGCCAGCTCGCAGCCTTAATAGCTCTTTCTGATAACAATAGCGATAGGAATATGCAACTCCGGTGCTAAATACAGAGCAATAAATATCGCGCTCTGACTGATTACACCTTACCTGCATCTGGTGTAGTCATCATTAGAACCAATAAGGGAGCGTCTACGTGGTCACTTGACTTCGGAGAAATAATAGCCAAATATTTCACTAATTAGCTCAAAAATTTTAAGAACACACATTAAAAATGCGATCTTTCTCCTAAAGAAATGGGACGGTTACGGCTGGAATGCTTGTGATCTTAGTTTTATTCAATCAACGTCGATGGAACATGCCGAGACTGCTACATTGCACCGCACAATATAAGGCATTATAGTTCGCTATGAGACCAAGGTATGAAATTAAACAAATAGGCGCAGACGTGGGTGAGTGGTAAGAAGCTTACTTCCCAACCAAATGGTTCCGGGTTCAATCCCACTCTGCGACACCTTGGGCAAGTGACTTCTGTGATAGCCTCAGGCCGACCAAAACCTTGTGAGTGGATTTCGTAGACGGAAACTGAAAGAAGCCCGTCGTGTGTGTGTCTTTGTGTCTGTCCCCATCACCGCTTGACGACTGGTGTTGATGTGTTTACGTCCCCGTAACTTAGCGGTTCAGCATAAGAGACAGATAAAAATACTATATACTGGGGTCGATTTATTCGACTAGAAATTTTTCAAGGCGATGCCCCACCATGACCGCAGTCTAATGACAGAAACAAGTAAAAAATAAAAGATAAAATAATACAACTGTGGATTACACTGAATCATTCCAGTGACTACCCATGTGAAAAAAGTCTAATGGATTAGGGTTGGTCTGAAATTAAACAACAATAGAATCACGGATGATGACGTGTCAGTAGCCAGAATATATAACTCTATCCACGACATGGTAGGAGCTACTTTATGTAGCAGAAGCAACGGCAGTCTTTTTACCGTTCAAATTCTCCTGTAGGCATGGAGCGATCACTACTTACTGTCTGAAGACTGAAATTACTATGAACAACCTCCCAAAGTTCAGTGCATGAGTGTGTGTGTGTGTGTGTGTGTGTGTGTGTGTGTGTGTGTGTGTGTGTGTGTGTGTGTGTGTGTGTGTGTGTGTGTGTGTGTGTGTGTGTGTGTGCGTGCGCGCGTCTTTATGCTTGTGCTTGACCCCCACCAGCTTGCAACTGGTGTTGACACAAAAGCATCCTTTTTTAAACAGCAGAAGAGAGAAGAGATTATATTGAGTGGATCAACCTCAGCCGATTATTTATAACTATCGGGCGGCTTTTAAGCTAGCTCCTGTGGAGGGCTCTTCATTGGGCCTTGGGCCCAATAATGACACTTCATGCATTGAGTACATATTAAATTTTATTAAACTTGACCAAAATTTTTCAAGCAATGAACAATTTTCATCAAAACAATGATATAATTTTTGTTTTCCCATTCAGGGGTCAGTACAATTTTTTCTGTCAACCTTTCTCTCTCTCTCTCTCTCTCTCTCTCTCTCCTCTCTCTCTCTCTCTTTCTGTTGATTGTTTTCAACTATCATCAGTACCACCACCATCGCCACCACAACTGCCATACACACCATTCAAACTTCTGACGCCACCACCATCAATAACTTTGACTTCGCCGCCTTTCCCTCCACCACCATCACCACTGCCTTTCACATCGCTTACTATCACCGTTATCCCTGACTGAGCACCAGCACCATCACCTCCGTTTCTATCACAACTGCAGCTCATACTATTACTATCACCCCATTACCATCACAACCGTAAATCTACTACCGTCTCTATGTCTTCGTTTACTCTCACCCCATCACGAGGAATAGTGGAAGTGTCATAGAATAGTGAGAGAGGGGGGGTCAAAGTTTGACACATTGACACACACAAATTCGTTTTGGCATTTATTATTATAGATAATTTCTATAATTTTTTTCCCATGAATGTAGTGGTACGAAACGAAACAGTATAATATATTAATTTAGTTTGCGGTTGTTCATCGTTGCTAAGTCAACTCGTCTCCTTAATAACAGCAAGAATAATAAGGATTCTTTCTAATTTAATTTTGGCACAATGCCAGCAATTTTGAGAAGCTGGATCAAATTGATTACACCGACCCCTGTGCTCAACTGGTACTTATTTTATTGACTCCAAAAGTTGATCTCGGCGTAATTTGATCTTAGACCATAAAGAGCCGGAAGAAATGTCGAGATGCTAACGAATCTGCTAGCTCGCTCCCATTACATCATCATCATTATCATCAACATCCGGTCGGGTGACGTGCCCGGACTAATGCAACTCAGCCACGCCAGTGTCCTGATCGAACGTCTGGCTTGAATTTTAATCACGTTGGTCTTTTACTAGTTGAAAATCTCTAGTCTGCGCACACCACGACCACGGCTGCCTTAACAACAGTAATAATAATATAAGCAAATAGCAAAAGGCAGATTAGTAAAAACTATGAAGTTCCACATCCAAAAACCTTACATACATATTTCCGTTCCTCTAAATTTTGAACCATCCTTGCATTTCAATCTCCCGAAGTCAATAAAATAACGACCTGACATAAATTTAGTCTACTAAATTTATGGCCCGGTACTCTCTTTTACTCTTTTACTCTTTTACTTGTTTTAGTCATGTGACTGTGGCCATGCTGGAGCACCGCCTTTAGTCGGGCAAATCGAACCCAGGACTTATTCTTTGTGAGCCTAGTACTTATTCTATCGGTCTCTTTTGCCGAACGGCTAAATTATGGGGACGTAAACACACCAGCATCTGTTGTCAAGCGATGTTAGGGGGACAAACACACACACACACATATATACATATACATATATACAACGGGCTTCTTTCAGTTTCCGTCTACCAAATCCACTCACAAGGCTTTGGTCTGCCGAGGCTATAGTAGAAGACACTTGCCCAAGGTGCCACGTAAGCAAGCTACTTACCTCACAGCCATTCCTACGCCTACGTACATTGAAAAAAAAAAAGATTGGTAAGTGAATTAAGATTATTGTCAATATGAAAACCGTTGATGAAATATGAGCAAATGTAAATGTAAAGTGAATATTTTGAGAGTTTAATGAATGTTTTAAACTTATCTAAACAGCAATATTAAAAAATAAACACCATCTGTGCCAAGAACACATTTATGGTGCCAGCCAGAACATATGGCTCTGTAGTATTATACTGGAACATACTCGACCTAGATTCTATAGACTGTAACACTGAAATTATTACATAAGTTTTATATCCAACGACTATACGTTTGAATATCATACAGTAATAGGGAAGTATTGTGATCAGGAGAGTAGTTTAAGATGGCTGTTATCAATGTTGTCCATTACTTTTCTAACGCACAAGAAAGCTATACAATTCTCAAAAGATACTAGATAAAACTTCAAACACTAAATCCTAAAACTGAAACAGCAAAGAAAATAGATATGCTGATGACACATAAAATACCCAAGATGAACAATCATAAAAAGATGTCATAATTTTTTTTAAATAACTCTCGCATGGATGAAGAAATATTGTCTGAACGGGTAACAAAATCTAACAAGATTTCTCATACAAGAACAGGCTGTTACCACTAGATATATATATTGGTTTCAAATTTTGGCACAAGGCAAAAAATTTTGGGGGAGGGAGGTAAATCAATGACATCGAACTTCAGTGCCCAACTGGGATCTTGGTGGTTATCGTAACTGTCTACGATTTTGTTCCAATTGTTTTCAAATTTGGTATGTCGATTAAGTTTTATATACTACTTTTAAAAATGAAATTCATTTTTCCTATAAATTCATAATTAAAAAGTTATTAGCTTTTTAAATTTGCAAACTTTGGGTAGTTTAGCCAATCAGAAGCAAGTATTTTTACACGCCACCGTAAAGTTCTGTTATCATATTAAACAAAAAGCACCACGTGTTTTATAGCTGATTGCGAAGAACTCTGTTTCTATAGTAACCAAAGATGCTGCGCATGCGTACAAGGAGTGTAACCACCAAATTGAGTGTAATCAACAAATTGAGAATACCTGGGCATCTTTAAAGCGTGAAAACAAACGCCGGTGTGGGACACACCGTTCCATGGTTGACTCTTATCTTTGTGAATTTACGTGGAGAAAGAGATATGAGGAAGACAATATATTTTATAAAATTCTATAGTAGATTGCAAATTTTCGTTCTTGAGTTTTTTTAACTAATAAATGTCTGTTTTAAGTAATATGTCATGACTGTTATTTCTTGCAACTCTTGTTGGTTTGCTCGTAACTTTAAATATTTAATTTGCTCGCAAATATTTTAATACTTTTTACTGTTTTCCCTATTTACTTTGCTCGTGTATATTTTAATGTTTTCACAGTTATTTCTAGCAACTCCAGTTTGTTTGCTCGTAGCTTTTAAATATTTAATTTGCTCGCGAATCTTTTAATGTTTTTCACTGTTTACTGTAGCTAGTTTAATGTTTTGGCATGCCGGTGCAACCCCACCTACCCCGCTCTCGCTACTGTGACAGATGATGTAGGAGGCAGCGAACGCGCTGTTTTCTGACTGACTGAAACATCTGAAAATTATCAAACTTTGAACACCTGTAACATTTTTGCAAAATTTTTCTGGAATAAACGAGTAACAAAAATTACATCTATATGATACATTAAAAATTTTTCTTAAAGATTTCGACATGCAATGACGATAACCCCAAGGATCCCTCAAATGGGACTTATTTTATCGACCCCGAAAGAATGAAAGGCAAAGTCGACCACGGTGGCATTTGAACTTTGAACGTAAAGGACGATATACCGCTAACGATTCTGCCAGCTCGCTGCCTTAACCACTATACATACATGCATACATACATACATACATACATACATACATACATACATACATACATACATACATACATACACACACACACACACACACACACACACTCACATATATATAGTTGAAATTTACAGAAAAACAGAAGATAAAGACAGGTGTATGAGTTTGATGTTCGGGAAAGTGAGAAAGTCTTGTACGTTTCGAGCCTACGCTCTTCAACAGAAAGGAATAAGAGAAAGTAAACAGAGAGAGAATACATACCTACACACACACACACACACACACACACAAACACACACACACCACACACACACACAACACACACACACACACACACACACACACATTGAGAAGAAAACTTGTGATTTCTACTATATAAACTATATAAATGATAAAACGCCGTCCTTCTAGTGTATTTCCAGGAAACAATAAGCCAAAATTTTATCAGGAATTACTACACTAACTTCCATGAAATACATTTGGAGATACAACAACGTAGTACAATGTGCCTGGCTACCAAACTTTAGCTCCTTATTTTAAAAGAACTCTGGAACTCATATGAAGATTTACCTGTGTTAGAAATGGCAATGCAAAGATATTACGGGCTTCGAATAAACTCTCGTAAAAAGTAGCACAAGTTCAATAGCGTAGTAATAAGCTTACACACACGAAAATGCACTCAGCCTGTCGTTTGCAAGTGTCATTGTTTTATTTTGACTGCTTGTGACAGTTGAACAAAGAGGCGCACTAGTCAACTGTTTGCTACGTTATCTTCACTGCATCTTCACCACATTAGTTAATTGTAAGATTGCATTCAATCAACATCTAGTATTTTCTGAGGAAAGAGTGGAGATTATGGAAGCGTTTGTGAGAACAAGTTCTGTTAAACAAACACGGAAAATTTTTGAAGTCAAGTTTCCGGATAAAGGTTTACTGACAAAGAGAACGATACAAATATTGGTTAAAAAGTGACCCGCTACGAGGTCAGTGCACAATGTCCCAAAACAAAGAGATCCTACAGTTCGACCGCCGAAAGTTATTTGGGATACCCGACAAAGAATTACTTGAAGTTCAAAGAAGTCAATACATAAGCAGGAGATCATGCCAACGGGTGTTGTAAGGTGTAAAGTTGATGCCATATCATTTTACATGTGTGCAGCAATTAAAAGTGGATAACAAGAGCAAAAGAGTAAATGATTGCTCATGGCTTCTGAATAGCAGAAATTACACGACACTTGTAAATTTGGTGCTTCTTCGTGATTATAAATTTATTTCTGTATTTACATTATGCCACTGAACTTGGACTACTTTTTCGTGTGCCACTCTGTAGTGCATAGCAATCCGAAAAACATGTCCCCATAACAAAAATTACGATAGTGTACTGATAATAAAACACGAGCAATTCCAAATTATGATAATTTTGTACAGAATTTAGCGGAAAAAGAAAGAAATTACACTGTTTTGGCTGTTAACAATTACGGAATATATGTTTCATTTGTAATTGATATAATTGGGCTGATAGGTACGTTCTAAATCTGTAAATTTCGTCGTCAGGTCGTTTTCTCACATAGCATTTGTTGAATATTTCTTTCTGTTTTCCAAGATGTACGTAAATATTTTTATTACATGTGGTGCATTTCTCAAACCATGAAAAAAAAACCAATAATTATTACAAGTACTGCAAAAAAGTTATGAGTTCAAATCCTACTCGTATTTACTTTGCCTCTCATCCTCCTGTGATAAATAAATAAGCTCCAGTATGTACTTTGGACAAGCAGCCGAGGCATCACACGGTCTGTAGACTCTCTCACCTCCCAAACTACAATCGACCTTTCTAATCTCTTGGCAAGATGATCTCTGCTAACCTCGTAGAATCTTCTTCAATGAAATGGCTGTAGATAGCACCCATGCAGTTAAAGATACCATCTTTTGGTGCCAGTTTAGCTTCCAGCTGCACATTGAATACACACACACACAACTACTTACACTAGACTCACAACTACTTATACTCAAATATGAACATTTGTCACTCCAACCCACCAAGACGATCGATTACCGTAGTGTCTCTTCCTTCACTGTGATCCATCCCCAGCTAACTTCTATATTCGCTAAACACTTCGGGTTTTATTTTTCTCATCTGACTTGATCAACTCCAACTTAAGAGAATCCGTGACCGAGTTCCTGAAAGGATAATCGCTCTGGCTCTGCCTTTCAGACTCTCAAGGGAAACAGATGTAAACAACAACCTCTTTCATCACCTTGAGTCTCATCTTCCTTACTGGCCATCAATATAGTCAAGCTAACGAGAAATCTACGTAGTTGCGTAACCTACTACACAAAGCAAACAAATATCCCTTAAATCACAACCTGCTCTATTTAAAAAAAGGGAAGGATAGGTTGAATAACATGAACCTTGAAAAAAGACTCGATGGTTTTGGTTGGAAAGCATTTGATCTTAGCCTGCTGAACAGAGGCAATAACCGGAAATTAAACAATAATAACCAATACAAGTTTTTTTTTCCTAATCACAAGCTCCGAGATCAACTTTTCCTTTCATCCTTTCGCGATCGATAAAATAATTTCAGGGCAATTCTTTGACAGAATTCTTGAAGCATCAAACGAGATGGATTGTAGCATTTGTTCTGTCTCTTGATGCTTTGAGTTTTTGCGTGATAGGGTTAATCCGTCGACCACCGCCTGTTCTCTGAATACCTTTAGTGGTGTCCATTTTGTCGCGAGTATTCAGGACCGGTTCGAGGATAACGTCTTCCTTCAGTCCACCAGTCTCGGAGTTTCTGAAAAAAAAATAAATAACAGTCCATAAGCACTGCTTTACCCTCAGTGATACGAAAATACCGTGACCATCCCATCATATAACAGACAATGTAACTTAAACTATAGTATTCATTATGTCCTCTTTTTCTAAAGATTGCATGGCATAATTCGAGAGACATGTCATTGCTATTTCCTACAGGCCAGACACCTTCGCGAATGTACAAGATGGGCTTAAAGTACGCACCAAATATTTTATGCATATTATGTTATAATTAATATTATTGTTTCTTTTGTTCATCAAGATGGGTCCTTGTTTGTCCTCTCTGTGTTTAGCCCCTTGTGGGTAGTAAAGAAATAGGTATTTCGTCTGCCGCTACGTTCTGAGTTCAAATTCGGCCGAGGTCGACTTTGCCTTTCATCCTTTCGAGGTCGATTAAATAAGTACCAGTTACGCACTGGGGTCGATATAATCGACTTAATCCATTTGTCTGTCCTTGTTTGTCCTCTCTGTGTTTAGCCCCTTGTGGGTAGTAAAGAAATAGGTATTTCGTCTGCCGCTACGTTCTGAGTTCAAATTCGGCCGAGGTCGACTTTGCCTTTCATCCTTTCGAGGTCGATTAAATAAGTACCAGTTACGCACTGGGGTCGATATAATCGACTTAATCCATTTGTCTGTCCTTGTTTGTCCTCTCTGTGTTTAGCCCCTTGTGGGTAGTAAAGAAATAGGTAATTCGTCCGTCTTCACGTCTGAGTTCAAATTCTGCCAAGGCCTACTTTGAGCTTCATCCTTTCGAGATCGAAAGGTCTGGGGTTGATGTAATCGACTTATACTCTTCCTTAAAATTGTTGGCCTTGTCCCAAAATTTGATACCGTTATTATTAATTTTGTTCATTATGTACGTATGTATTCATCAGTATTTTAGTTATTCTATTCAATTTTAGAAACATCGAAGCAAGTCGTTGACATTTCCGAAGCGTATTTGAACTTATTTTGTACGTGACTTTTGGTCCATCCTGTACATGTGGTGACAGAAACATCAGGAACACTTGTACTTCTAGTCACCACAATCATCATCACGTTTCACTACCAGAAGCAGACCCAAACAGATATCAACCACCAACAACACCATAACCATTACTACTAGATTACTCTCTGCCAGGAGACAGATAGGGCTAGACAACTAATATATTGGAGCTAGTCAAATCTCTTTCTCTCTCTCTCCCTATCTATCTATCTATCTATCTATCTATCTATCTATCTATCTATCTATCTATCTATTCTTTTCGTTTGTTTCAGTCATTAAACTGCGGCCATACATGTGTGTATGCGCGCACACGCCTCGTGTGAGTGTGTGTGTGTGTGTGTGTGTGTGTGTGTGTGTGTGTGTGTGTGTGTGTGTGTGTGTGTGTGTGGTGTGTGTGTGTGTGTGTGTGTGCGTATTACATGTATAAGATCTAGTATTTTTCATTCGCAAAATATGCATTTTTTAAAAGGAAGTAAAAAAAATCTGAAAATCGGTTATAATAATGTAGTCTTCCAGTCTCATTGCTGTGAAGGTATGATGTGGAGAAAAGAATTGGCGGAAAAAGTTACAGAGGTTTAAAAATCGGAAAAACTGTATTTTTAGCCAATAGCGAGACAGAAATTTTCTGCGTTTAGTGGAGCGGTGTCAACTTTAAGGTTGTACCCTGTGAAATTTATAATTTAGCGCTTGACCTAGTCATTGTCGGTTTCTAAATAAACAGAAATACCTAATAAAATTAACATGTATCATCTTTACTGTTTCATTTGTCTCTTCATTGATTGTATGTTTTTATTATTTTGTAAAGTTTGTTATATTGATATATTTGTCTGCGTGTGTTTACTTTATGCGTATTTCAGTATTATGTACACCTGTCATGTATTTGTGTACATCATTTATATAAGTGAGCGCGCGTATGTGTGAGAAAAGGGTGCGTTTATCTCCACATCTTCAAAGTTGAGTAACGTTTTCATGCTTGGATTTGTAAACTACGATAAGAATAACACTGGTCAACAAGGAATTTGTCCCAAGAAAAAGAATACCTGTATCCTATATGTTATTGCATGCAGAATTAAAAAATAATGTCAAATTATCTGTATCACCCACAGTTTCTTTGTTCCACGATATACCTCTCAGTTCCTGCTATGTGGGCTAAATTTCAGTTAAGCTGTTGAAATGTAAAGCTAACAGTTTAAGAAATACTCCTAATTTAAATGTTTATGACTAGAATTAACCTAGTGAAATCATAAATCCAGCTATCTGAGTCAATGAGTCTCTGAAGCTTGGCAATACTGAGTCGATGAGTCACCTATGCCCTGCCACCAGAACTGCGACTACCACCACCACAAGTACCACTATCATCACCATTAATGTCACTGCTAACCACTACTAACACCACTACCACCAGTAGCATAGTTAGTGAGTGTCCCGCCCGGAGCAGCCTCTGAGTTTGCTCTCACTTTGCATTTCAATACAGCTAATACAAGTATATAGAGCAAACCCCAAATTGCCACTCCCAGAACAAAAGCGTGGCCCGGGGAGGGACCGTCTAGCTACCCATTAGATTCGCTTCTAACCACCACCACCACCACCACCACCACTAATATTACTATTACCAAACAAAAAAATTTTTTTAATCACAAGAGGATGACACTAAACATTCCTTTCAAAATATTTCCTCTTCATTCCATTTTTTTTACTCATTGAATTAAATATAAATACTTTGTAACGCACACGTGATTTTGATCATGTAAGCATATATGCAAACATAAGTCATATATATATGTGTATGTGCGTGTGTGTGCGTGTGTGTGTGTGCTGATATAGTTAATGTATAGATTAACAGACCGTAACTAATAGTTCCATAACCGACTAATAATGGCTTACACCAGTTATACAGAAGGTTGGTCACGTGATACAGAAGTAGTTCAGGCTGAATTTTTTAATATTCCATGGCACCATTTGCATTTTAGTAAAATCAGTTACCAAGAACAAGAAAACCATTGAACTTCTACATGAAGCATGGGCAACCTTCTTAGAAAAGTGGGCCGCGTGAAACATGGTGCTTTATGTAGCAGGCCACGCGACTAAAAGATTCAAGATAATTTTTCGGAAGGCGTACCATTTAGAAAGATTTAAGGGTCGCCAGTTGCCCATACTTGCTGCGTTTTTCTTCTTTTTTTTTTCATTTATTTCACTAGCCTTGTATAAAATTAAAATTTAAAACAATCGCATAAAAATAGGTATTCTTTTAATCTTTTATTTGTTTCAATCATTACATACATACATACATACATACATACATACATACATACATACATACATACATACACACGATGCAGTACCAGGTAGTGACTCTCATGGCTTTTTATCGTAACTGATTGGAAATGTTATCAGGTACATTGTTTTGTCTTGCTATAAAAGATGGGCTACAGTAAATATTCAGCTCAATACCACATACTTACTTGCCAGTTGTTTGACATTAACCAGTTGAGCATATCCCTTCGTAGCTGACGATATGTGCGTCTCTGATCATGGGCAGCAGTAGTGGAAGAGAGCCATGTGTTGAGAGGAATTCTTTGGGTTTTGGATAATTCACCTTTGGAAACATGGGTGTTTCAGTCAACATCTTCAAACAATCCTTATTCAGGGACCTTTTGAGCGGGATGGGCTACTCGACCTGAAGTAAATTCTAACAGGGGCCCCACCTGCAAGGTCATGCGCTGTTTATCTTGATATGCGATCACCATGTCGCGCACATACAGTTGTGATGCATGTGTCTGGTGTACTTTTATCAGACGGGTAGTTATGATGGGTATACTGGGCTTCGTATATTTTACTCCAGTGAAGTAGTTCACTATTGAGAATGTATTATTCAGGCTAGTGAAGCCATCGAAAAGGATTATAGTAAAAAATTATCATCTTTTTCATGACGGCCTGAAAGAGAGCACTTTATGCAAAAGCATTTTTTAAATATGCTTTTAATGGGCAAACAGGACTGTTAGTGCATCAGATAATGTGCATACCAGCATTTCTCCCGGCTTCTTACGTTCTAATTTGAAAATTTGTTACACTTTAATTATCTGTGCTTACTATTTATCCAGTCAGTGTTAAGTTATGTAAAACTGTTAGTTACTCGATTTTTTTCAAACCATTCTTTGCTTACCTTAGAATTCAGTAGAATCAGCCCTCTTTTCTCCAAAGCGATCCTTTCACGTTGCATGCAAAATGATAGCCATACTGTGAAATATCACAAACTTCACTACAACATTTTCTATTTTGGACATCAAGACATACTTTTAACAAGCACTCTATTTTTTAGCTATACCACTTCCTCGCTTTTTAGTATGACTCGTAAACCCGGGGTCTCGTAAAGCGGGGCCTTGTAAATCCCGGGCATTGCTATCGAGTATTGCTGCAAGTTAATTTTATATATCTTTTATCTTTTACTTGTTTCAGTCATTGGACTGCGGCCATGCTGGGACACCACCTTGAAGGATTTAGTGGAACATATTGCTCCCAGTACTTATGTTTTGTTTTTTTTTAACTTGTACTTATTCGATCGATCTCTCTAAATTTAGGGGATGAAAGCAAACCAAAACCGGCTATCAAGCGGTGATGAGGGACAAACACATACATACAAATATATATACGACTGGCTTTATTCAAATTCCGCCAATCAAATCCACTCACAAACCTTTTGGTCGGACAGGGGCTATAGTAGAAGAAGCTTGCCCAAAATGCCGCGCAGTAGGACTGAACCAAAACCGTGTGGTTGGGAAGCAATTTTTTAGCCCACACAGCCATTTGGGATGTTTCACCACGTTCAATTAATTATGTTCTACTCATTATACTCCACCAACTCTCACCTTCCTAACTCCTCACAATCTTCATCATTATTTTTAGCTTTGGGGTAAATATTCTATCGGGCACCAATTTTTTTGTTTTGTTGTCAAAGGAACACTTCAAGCCATTTTAGAAGTGCTATAGCAGGAAACTATACTACGTTCATCTACTAAACACACCTACTTGCACTAAACACTTAAGCATTTCCTTCTCCATTTATAGAGAAGAAAAAAACATTATTATTGTATTATTGAATGGGCAATGGTGGAAACAAGTAATAACAGCTGTTGTTACTGGTTATGATGGTGGTGGTGGTGGTGGTGGTAGTGGTCTTGGTGCTGCCACACTTGTTCAAGTCGTTGCTTTTATTCATCACTTGTGCTGTCGTTTTGGGGACATACGTCAAGTGAATTTATGACTTAAATGTCACAGATTATGCTCGAGCTCTTGTGTGTTGCTTGTGCGTATACACAAGTAAATAAAGCACGATAGTAAATAAATAACTTTTAACAATGTACAATGTACAACAATTTGCATAGCCATTGTTGCAGTTTTTACATGAAGACAATTGCTTTCTGTATAATGTTTAGCAGGACTTATGATCAAAGGCATTCCATTATGACCATTCGTCATTTTTTTTTAATGATATTATAATTTTTTTTTTCTGCTTTTGTTGAGACAATCGAATGTGATTTGGAGGTAAGTAGTTTGCTACTCCTTGCAGGTTGAGAGACCGCGCAGATACTCCTTGCTTGGGTCTTCCTGCTGTTGTTTTCATCTACCAAGAGTTCTGGTATTTCTAATCTCCGTTAAAACGTTATCGTCTGATGAGAAGATCAAATCTTAATGATTATTCTTTTCATTAATGTCCTGCTTGCAGTCAGAAAATCATCATCCCAGAATATTGTTACTTTTCTATCATCCTGCATTGCTTTACTAAGCACATGCTCATACCAATTCTTTGTAACTTCGAATTAGTATTTACAGCATAAAGGCCAATGAAAGTACAAATAGACTTTATCATGGCGGCGCTTGTATTCTTTATACGTAAGGCTCTCACATCAAGTGGATTACATTTTCAACATTCTTTTCACGGAGTCTGCACTTTTGGATGTCAGAAGATCGTCATCATCATCATCATCATTACCATTACTACCACTATCATCATTATAAGTAGTAGTAGTAGTAGTAGTAGTAGTAGTAGTAGTAGTAGTAGTAGTAGTAGTAGTTCATGGCTCAAGTATTACAAAAAGAGAATCATGACATGTGACATGTCATCCACATCAATAGCTCGTGTGTAGGCGGACGGTTTAAAAACTTAGAAAACACATTTTAAATAGGCTTTTGAAAAGTCATTGTATGATTATAATTTTTTAAATGTCTAAAGAAAGACTTGTAGAAAAATTGTTGCATATGTGGCACGAATTTACATACACAACCGTATTGTACGAACTTATATACACACATACATACATACATACATACATACATACATACATACATACATACATACAGACAGACAGACAGACAGACAGACAGACAGACAGACAGACAGGCTGACGGACAGATTGATAGGCAGACATGATTATTGCATCATTTTGTTAGACAGCCATCTCATTAAAGAGATTTACAGTGACATACGTTTGTATGACACGTACAAGCGTACTCTCCGCATTAACTATTGTTAAATATATCGGTAACAAAGAGAAGCCAAATAATTGGAAGCTATACCAACTGCAGATTTTATATCAAGTCTTCTAAATATTTCCAGTTGACAGATACCCTGGTAGGAGTTTGATGTTTGAAATTTCTTTCTACAAGTGATTTTACTGGGCAACTCGATACAAACCTCGATAAATCCATCGATCGATCCATCCATCCATCCGATCATCCATCCATCCATCTATCCAGCCAGCCAGTCAGCCAGCAAGCCAGCAAGCCAGTCAGTCATCCATCTATCCATTCAGACTGTTCCTGGGGATCGTGCCTCAGAGACCTCCTCCATAGGGTCCTATCAGAAGCAACTATCATTACACTTTGCCAAACCCGACCAACTGAGACTATCGATATTATCCAACTATCTCTTTCTCGGCCTACCTCGACATCTGCTCCCGACTGGCTCTGCTTGAAGAATACGTCTTGAAATTCTTTCCTGCGACATTCTGATCACATGTCTATAGTACCGGAGGTGTGACTTCTCAATACGGAGAAGTGGCGGCTCAACATGGTGAGGATCCCTGATTTCCCAGCTGTGCACCCTGTTGAGTAACGTGACTCCAGAGATCCTTTGGAGGCACCTCCATTTCGGTCGCTAGTATTCGCGTCGGTACTCTTTGGTCATTACCTAACATTCATGATCATAGGTGAGGGGGATAGGAGCAAAAACCGGGTTGAAGATAGCGAGTTTGGCTTTTTTTGCCAAGCTCTCCTTTCTGAAGACCGAATGCTGAAGATGGAGCGTTATTTTGATATCCCCTGCAAGTCTGACAGCCAATTCAACCTCCTGCCTTCCATCACTTGTGAATACAGCTTCAAGATACATAAATTTTTTTCACTTTTCACAGAGTGTATTTGCATGTGTATCTATCTATCTATCTATCTATCTATCTATCTATCTATCTATCTACATATCTATCTATCTATCCATCCATCCATCTAGCTATGTGTGTGTGTATGTGTGTGTTACTCAATGCATCAAAGTGTTCCCTAATGATCCGTTGTGGTTGAGCATCTAAATGCACTTGAATGAAACACTTATTGCAGGGCTCCAAACAACCATAATGGTGAATCACATGTAGGAACAATATTATAACACACACATGCATACATATGCACGCGCGCGCTCACACACTCACACATACATACACACACACACACACACACATATAGAGAGAAAGAGAATATATATACATATATATATATATATATATATATATAATATATATATATATATATCGCATCCTTTTCCAAGTAAGAGAGAGAGAGAGAAAGAGAGAGAGGTAAATGTCAGAATAAGCTAGTTAGATCAAAATATAAAGTATATTAAAAACATGGAATACAGAAAATGTATATATGTTTATATACAAAAATTCTGACTTACACATAGTACAAATGATATAGAGAATTAAAGGGGTTGAAGAAAAGTATTGCAAATTCATCTCGTTTCTAGGGTCTCGGTGGTCCAAAATAATGTTTGTAGATTGATTCCATCGTTGGATTAGACCTGCCTCCATCTTCAAAGAAAAGATCTAGCATTTGAAATGTTGATAGAAAGAAGTTCAAAGATGGAATGATTTTGTGGAGAGTTCGTGGAGAGTATTAGAGGGGCAATTGGGGAAGCATTTAAATAGGGAATAGTGGGAGTAAAAAATGAATTTCAAGAGTGAAGGGTAATAAAGAGGGTAGTGGGGAGTTATAGTAGCAGAAATGGGGAGAGTTGTGTAGGCAGTACGTGAATGATAGTCTATTGTGTTATTTTGTATGAAGGCTATAGAGTTAATGGTAGAGGTAGTGAGAAGGGGAATGAACACTATATATATATATATATATATATATATATATATATTATATATATATATAGTGCAGCTTTATTTCAATAGATTTCCATCTTCTGTTTGTTTTCAATCAAGTCTAAGAAGCAACTATCAGCCTATGAGGTGAGTAATCCTGCACCAAACACCAAAGTGTTATTTACCTCTGCGGTACATGCATACAGAGATACATGCAACCATAATATACACATAGGCGCAGGAGTGGCTGTGTGGTAAGTAGCTTGTTTACCAACCACATGGTTCCTGGTTCAGTCCCACTGCGTGGCTCCTTGGGCAAGTGTCTTCTAGTATAGCTTCGGGCCGACCAAAGCCTTGTGAGTGGATTTGGTAGACGGAAACTGAAAGAAGCCCGTCGTATATAGGTATATATATATATATATATGTATGTATGTGTGTGTTTGTGTGTCTGTGTTTGTCCCCCTAGCATTGCTTGACAACCGATGCTGGTGTGTTTATGTCCCCGTTACTTAGCGGTTCGGCAAAAGAGACCGATAGAATAAGTACTGGGCTTACAAAAGAATAAGTCTTGGGGTCGAGTTGCTCGATTAAAGGTGATGCTCCAGCATGGCCGCGGTCAGATGACTGAAACAAGTAAAAGAGTAAAAGAGTATACATAAATGCACACATGCATTCATACATACAAAATATACATACATACATACAGACAGGCAGACAGACAGACAGACATAAGTGCATACGTACATACATATATATGCACACATGCGTAAATACATAAATACATACATGCGTAAATACATACACACTGGCATACAAAAGCAAAAATATTTACTCCCCAAAGAAGTACTCACTTCCCGCTGACCTTCAGCGTAACCAAAGAAAGGCTTGGATGCTGTTTTCTTTATTTTTGTGCACATGCTCTGTGTTTCTTTCAATTATTACTTTAAATATAACAAAGAATTTAGTAAAATAACTTGGTTATCATTCAGCTGGCATTAGGAACATAAATTTTAACTAAGGTTTGGTGGAAGATTCTAATTCAAAACTTATGAAAACAAGATTTTTGTACTACAGAGCCAGAGGCGGTTTCAGTCGGGCTGGTAACGAAAGGGTAGTACATTTTGTACATTTTGTTGTTGTTTTTATTTTTCTTTACATTTTTTTTACTTCCACGTCCTTTTTGTTACCTCAACTTTGTTTCTCTTCCAGATTTTTGCTGAAGTAACGACAAAAACCCGGAAGAAGAATCGAATAAAAACACAGAGAGAAATAAATGAATTCTTTTTAGTTGTAGCTAAAGAAGAAACCGAAACTATTGAATGCTTCTCTTTCCTCCGTTTTCTTGTCTTTTGTATGTTTTGTTTTGTTTTGTTTTAGTTATGAACTCGTTCATGACTTACATAACTGCTATAAAATGACAAAAAGAAGATCCTTCTGTTTGCTGTATGAAAAAAAAAATTAGATACATTAAGACGAACGATACCCGACAGTAAATTATTTTACAACAAAACAATTATGGCAATAAACGACAGTTATGGAACACGAGAGAATAGTTGATTATAGTAATTTTATTTAGGAAAAGAAGGAATGTAATATTATTTCCAAAAGTTTAAACACTGCACAAGTAATATCACATGAACATTTTCCTAGAAGACATACCTTTATACAATTTTGTGCCGCACTACCCACTAGTTTCTACTACAATTATGTTAGCTTGCTGTTAACCTGATCGTTCGACCGCTCTAGCAATACTATGCCACTTTGTGGTCAGGTTGACTGTCAACAATATGCTGTCAGCAGAACTAATAACAAAAGTAGTGATGATAAAAAAATAAACTACGAGCTAGAAGAGAGATGAGTATAAATGAGCGAAATGTATTTTCATTGAAATCTTTCAGAAAAAGATTATTTCATTTTTAAAACTTCCTTTGTGGGAAAAATCAAACGTGACAAAGATTAATAAGTAACTTAATTAGTGGTGATTGACGAAGACGAAGGTAAATATTTACAACAGTTTCAGTGTACCATCGTTTTGGTAGATTTACGGGGTTTTCTTAGTGCCCTCTCAACAACTGCAAAGCAGTATACTGGAGATAATGAAAAAGTAAAGGAAAACAAAACAATAAAAAAAAATGTGCCATCATGGATTTGGAAACTGAAAAATAGATCGTTGGTCTATGGAAAACTATCGGTATGTGACGTTGTTTATCACATGGAAATAAATAAATAACTGCACTCCCCACTAAGTAATTTAAAACAAGGTTTGGAGGCAGTAAAGAGAACACCTGAGTACAAATTAATCACTCTCAAATAGGAGGTAACAAATGTAAGTGAAAACCCTCGATATCAGAAGAGTGTACCAGAAAGATAAGTAGTTAACAAGAAATTTAATTGAAAAGAATCGGTAGTTTATAGAGATATGAGAAAACAATCAATAAATGCCACCATAGGCTCCTTGTCGGATAAATCCAAATCCATTCTGGAGAAAATCTGGAATGGAGAAAAGAAGTTTGATCGAGACACAGTGTAGCTAGAAGAAATCGGAAGGAAGAAATATTGACCTTGTATTACAACATCAAGGGTGATACGCTCTACTTAAAACAAAAACAAGGCCACAGAGGCTTGACATCGGTTCAAACTCCTTTGAATATCGTTTCTTAATCCTTCTACAATAACAGATTATTACCAAGTGTTGAAGTGTATTCATAAATCAAGTCTAAACATGTGGGACAAAAAATATCATGAGACTTGGAAAGGAAATCTTCAGAAAAATTTTTTGTTTGGTGGTTAAGGGATACACAGCCAAAGAATTTGCACAACTGAATCGTAGCGGGTGATCAGATGAAAAACACGCATGACTTTCTGCATATCAGCAGAAGATCGTAAATGATTATGTTGCCAAAAATGCTTTTAAATGGTAGCATAGATGACAAATTAGTGTGCCTTACACCAATAACCAGGACATTAGCTTTCACCTCGAAGGGATTGCTTTTGCAATACTGAAACAAGAAATAACAAAATACTTGATACACAAAAGGAATACAGATTCAGGTAATCCATCTAGCTCAGTGGTTCTCAACCGGGGGTCCGTATAAGATTTTACTGTTAAAATTTATGTGCTATATATTGCTAATACATCTACAACACACAAAATATTTTAATTTCTTTCATACAATTCCTAATAATATTTAATTATACAAATAGAGTAGTTTTTTTTTAATATACATTGAATGGCTATGAAAGTTCAGGAGAGTAAAATAGAAATCAAAGAGATCCATACGCAAAAAATGGTTGAGAACCACTGATCTAGATGCTACACTGGATGCAGACTCAATGGAATTAAGATTGAAGATATCAAATATTTTGGAAGTAGTTGTCCAAAAACGTCATTACGGTATTACTTACCTATGAAGCATGGTGTCATTGCCAAAGTATTACTCAATGCAATCGGTAGAAAGGACAATTCTAAGGACACAAATATAAGAAGTTACAGTGATATGGAGAGCATAAACTCTCGTAACGTAAAAGAATATTGATTAATTATTACTGTCAGAGCCACAATAAAATACATGTTGAACAGACGGGACACAATGATGTGGGGTAGTGATAAAAAATTACGCGCTGTAATTGAAATCAGTTGCCCAGCCAAAGATAATGGTAAAAATTAGTAGAAAAGAAAACATATATACCAAATTAATAAAACATCTACAGTTACTCCACCCAGATTATAACTTTAGATTTCTACCGCTAATTCTTGGACAATGCGATATATAACCATCTCAGCAACAATCTAAAGAAACTGAGTTTTACAAAACCAGAAAAAAAGCAACCAAATAAAAATACAAGCGATCTAAAATTCCTATTTGGTTCCACAAAATAAAATATACCCTGTTGTTGAGGTTAGCTGTCCACATGATATCAATTTGGTGAGAAAAACGAAAAAGGAAGAAATCTGTAGACCATTGATGAAGAGACTGAAAATCCAGTAGCCAAAATACTTTTCCAAATTCAACATTTTAATTTCAGTTTCAGGATTTGTACCAACCTGCTTGGATCAAAGTATGGCTTATGTTGGATTCTATGAAAACGAAAGATTTTCTCTATAGTTCATACATTATACATGATTACGATATGCAGAGCAGTAAAATTCTGCTAAACGTTTAAAATTTTTTTAAAAATGTGAATGGTTGAGCAAAAAACGATAAGGAGAACAAGACCACTTTCTTTCTAAATAGAAAGATTTTTGACTTTTCAACCTTTCCACCGAGCAAGTGGCTGATCAACATGAACTCTAAAGGCAAAACGTGCGCGCGCGCTCAAGTACACACACACACACTCACACGCACATATGTATGTATGAATATATATATATAAAATAAAGTCTGTATGCCAGCGTAAAGTGGAAGTCCTGCTTAAGGCCGTATACTGTGAGCGAGGCGAGTCACTACCATCTCTATCCAGCGATTGTCTTGCACCGAGGAAGAGAAATAACCCAGAAACCATTGGTCTGCAGGTATCGCTAAGACTGAGGGGGAGCATTAGCTCCCTTGCCTACAGTCTACTGATATAGATGATGTGTCGGTAGCCAGCTGGAAAAGATTTTTTCTTGGGGCTAAACAGTAGTAACATCGTCCTAAGCAAGACTGCCACTTTACGTTAGCAAATAGACTTCACTATCCAGTATGGTTACTACATATTTCTCGCTCAGAGATTTAAGATTAGTTGTTTATATATATATATATATATATATATGTGTGTGTGTATATATATATATATATATATATATATATACACACACACACACACACAACACACACTCACACACACATTCATGCATGCATACATACATGACTATCAAATGACTATCAATTTGATATATATATATTCCAATAAAAGTGCTTTGTTTGTAGGTGGGAACCGGCTTTTGTCTATTGGCGAGAAATTTGACAAATAAAACCACGTATACAACCATACACATATTCACACAATCATGTATATATTTAAAAATCCCACAGTCACAGTAAGAATTCACATATCTAGATGGAGGTCATTGGGATACTAGGTTAAGTGACTAAGTTATTCACCAACAATCTTGAAAAGATTCGTTACAATTTGCAACGATAAGTTATTGAATCTGATCAAAATCTGTTGAACGTTACAGAAAAATCAGTCTCTAAAATGCTGCCAGCGCTATCAAAATAAACATTATATATAGATTTATATAAATTAATCAACGATACGTGTGCATACCAATGATATATGTCGATATAGTTTGGGTGTAAATATGTAGACATCTCAATCAGAATCGAGTTATGTACTTATATATGTATGCGTGTATATTATCCCTATCAATCTCTAGTTGTGTGTGTATGTGTGTGTATGTGTGTGTGTGTGTGTGTGTGTGTGTGTGTGTGTCTATGTGTGTACGTATGTACTATGTATATGTATGAGTATTGGAAAACAGTCAATTGAACCACTCCATCCTTATTCAATTTTACCCGTGAATTATATAGTTTTGTTCGTTTAGGTCTTGTAGTGACCTCTTATCAATCCATATTAAAGACCCTTGTAAATGCTTTGCATTTTGTGAAGGAATACATCTCACCATCTATATACCAACATTATAATGAAAGCTAAGAAGCCATTGTTGCACTACGACGACTCCTACAAGCTCAAAAGGAGGGCAATCTTTTGTCTGATGTGACCACAAGGCTGAAGGAAATTACCTGAGGAAAATTTGACAATTATTATTGTGAATGCTAAATAAATACACAATGAAATTTTTACGTAATGTAATATATGGCCTGTTAAAAATATTCGATGAACAGAAACTACTTTTATAAATAGAAAACAAAACCTTTCCCTAGGGGTGCATAAAATATAAAAAAACGACGTGCAATAATTACAATCCAAATTTTTAGAATAAAAAAAAAGAACGTAGTTAGAAGTAAATCTTCTTTTTAAAGTGAACTAGTTAAAGTAATAGCAGATTTTTTTTAGATCTGAAAATCGTAAAGAAGAGCAGCACGCCCTCAAGTGACAAAGTAAACCAATCCTTGTAGCTGCAGAGCTCTTCTTCCTATATGTGCTTAGTTGTTTTAAAGGGAGAATCAGTTTGCGAAATCCGAGTCCACTCTTTAGATTTGGAGGTCTGAACAACAATGGCTTAACAGGCTAAGACAGCTGCAGCGACCAGCAACCTATAGGTTTTTACATCGGTGTGGTCTTTTTCTAGATGAATTGCTTTACAGGGCTGGAGAGTGCCAGCTAATTTAGAGTTGCCGGAAAGGTGTCAAAGATGGTACCGAACTGCCCGAGGATTTGCCGTCGAGACTGACTTCCTTAACCTCTTCCTTTCCCAGGGCGCAAGCGTGGTCGTGTGGTAAGAAGCTTGCTTCTCAACTGCATGGTTCCGAGGTCAGTCCTATTGCGTGGCACCTTGGACAAGTGTCTTCTACTATAGCCTCGAGCCGATCAAAGCCTTGTGAGTGGATTTGGTAGACAGAAACTGAAAGAAACCCGTCGTATATGTGTGTGTGTGTGTGTGTGTGTGTGTATGTATGTATGTATGTATGTATGTATGTATGTGTGTGTGTTTGTCCCCCTCACCGCTTAACAACCGGTATTGGTGTGTTTACGTCCCGTAACCTAGCGGTTCGACAAAAGAGACGATAGAATAAGTACCGGGGGCGATTTGTTCGACTAAAACCCTTCAAAGCAGTGCCCAAGTATAGTCGCAGTCAAATGACTGAAACAGGTAAGAGATAAAAGATAAAATATGAAAGATATAGATAATAGCAGTTTCTACACATGTATAAATATAAGATGCAGCACGAAGCTTTGTCAGTGAACAGGTCGCGGTCTCAAAGCGACGAAAATATTTTGACAAATTAAATTTAAATGTTGAAGTGAATCTAACGGTTTTGTGTGTTTCTTAAATGGCTTATAAAGACCTTCCACGCTGCAATTGTTATAAATATAAGGGAAACGTTAAACCATTTGATTCCCTGCACGGTTCAGTCTCAATGCAAGTATGCCTATCACAAAACATTTCTTTTATTTGTTAGATAAACACTTTCTTGAGAATCACAAACATCAGAAAATATTTAATAGAAATAATGTTAAATTTAGCTACAGCTGTACACACAAATTTTGCAACAGAAATAGCATACATCAAGAGTAAAAAGACTTCTTCAGTAGAACTAGCAACGCAATTGCAAATGCCTCCTTTTGTATCTGGTATTTATACTTGTTTGAGTATGTAATATTTTGAGTGTGTTGGGAGGGAGAGTCTTAATTGTAATGAGGGTAGTAGAGTTATGTTTGTTTTATGTATATAGTGGTGAGTGTGATGGTGTGAACGAATGCCAATGTGAGTGTGAGATTTCGCTTTTGATTTTGTTTTGGCTTCCGTTTTCTTTACACATACACATGCATGCACACACACACACACACACACACGACACACACACACACGCGCACACACGCACGCACACACGCGTAAAAATAAATTTTATACCCTACTTAAATGAATTGAGAGAGCCTTGAGTTGATGTTTGTTTCTATAATAGTACATTAAAACATACATAAACAAACACACACTTTGTTGTATTTGAAGTGACCATCTGCTTTTCTCATCGATTCAGTTTATATCGTCTGTTCTTTACATACACACACACATACATACATACATACATACATACATACATACATACATACATACATACATGCATGCATATATATATATATATATATATATATATATATATATAGAGAGAGAGAGAGAGAGAGAGATAGATAGATAGATAGATAGATAGATAGATAGATAGATAGATAGATAGATAGATAGATAGATAGATATAGATAACTATTAGGAGCACTCCGTCGGTTATGACATCAAGGATCCCAGCTGGTACGATCAACGGAGCAGTTTGCTCGTGAAATTAACTTATACATGTGGCTGGCACTCCACGAACACGTGTTCTCTTAACGTAGTTCTAGAGGGAGATTCAGCGTGACACAGAGTGTGACAAAGCTGGCCCTTTGAAATACAGGTACTCCTCATTTTTGCCAGCAGAGTGGACTGGAGCAACGTGAAATAAAGTGTCTTGCTCAGGGACACATGCATACATACATACATACATATACATACACACACACACACACACACCACACACACACACACCACACACATATATTATATATATATATATACTAGCAGTATCGCCCGGCGTTGCTCGGGTTTGTAAGGGAAATAACTATATAAGCATTTTTAGAGAGTTACTTCCTTTATAGATGCCAATTCGGGCTTTCTTAGCCATTTCTGTTTTGGTGTCTTCAAGCCATGAAGTCGTTGTTCTAAAAGAACGCTGGTCTCCTTGACAACGCATTACGACGTTGATTTCCTTAAACTCCCTTCCCCACAGCTTCACGAGGGAGGGAAGAAGGGGGAGAAGCAAACACAGGTGCAGGTGTTTGAGCGTGGACGCCAACTCCACCGCCATCGACACACGAAAAATTATGCATTAAAATGGAATAAAAAATGATGTTAAATTATTTTTAAAATCGTAGACTCATCGTAGACGCGCGCTAATAGCCAGACGGGCTCGATATTAATCACGACTATAAGATACCCGAATTTGGTTAAACTGCACCGCAAAATGTGGGAGGAGTTAGGAATCTAAATCGTAGGAGACAGACACTCACACAACCACAGTTTTATATATATAGATATATAAGTAAAAATGCACAAACAAAAAACAGACAGAAAATGGCAAGATAAAAACATTAAATGCACAGACGAACGGAAAACAGACACAGAAGGTTTCCAATTCTTCATGAGTTATCGACCAGAGGGTATAATGTAATTTCGTGCCTTTAACGATAGGATTACTTCCCACTTGCAGAGAATATTGGACCGAGAACAAACAATAGATGGATAACAGGGGATACAGAAATGGACATACGAAAATGAATAAATGTAATTCAGGACCACAGACGAGAGACAAAGATGAAATAAAGATAAAAAAAACAGGCTGAAATGGAGATTAGAAAATTTAAGACCGGTGTATAAAAAGAGAGAGAAAGAAAAAAGGGCTGACCACGGGTTGCTTGTCGGTAGAGGGAGACACAGAGGGCTTAGGAGAAAGAGAGCGAGAAATGCGTGCAGAGATATATCCGGATGAAGTTGGTTTATCTGGAATATATATTTCTTTACTACCCACAAGGGGCTAAACACAGAGGGGACAAATAAGGACAGACAAACGGATTAAGTCGATTACATCGATCCCAGTGCGTAACTGGTACTTAATTTATTGACCCCGAAAGGATGAAAGGCAAAGTCGACCTCGACAGAATTTGACCTCAGAACGTAACGGCAGACGAAATACGGCTACGCATTTCGCCCGGCGTGCTAACGTTTCTGCCAGCTCGCCACCTTTCCGTTTATCTGGAATATATTGGAGTTATTCATCCAGGAACCGTTTGAATGTCATGAGATCGTTGCCTTCTCTGGTGTATTTTGGCATGATGTTAAAGAGAGCAGGGTTAGTTGAGGCAAAATAGTTCTGTCCTAGTGTTATGAGTAAGCTGAGGGTCTGCCATTATTATTTTCTGAAACAAAGATTATACAGAGTTAGCAAAAAATGCAGCAATGACCAAAAAAAGGTATGTCCTCAAATACCTTAGGCACCCAGTATGTATATATGTATCCGTTTACATTTGTTTTCGCAGCGACGCTTAATGTTTAAGAATTCTAGTTATTCCTACATCGAAAATTTCAGATTGCCCAACACACACTGTATTATGAATAAAATAATAAATACACTCCCGCACATATGCCTTTCTTTACGCACATACAAATACATACATACAACAGAAGGATATATATGTGTGTATATATATATATATAATATATATATATATGTGTGTGTGTGTGTGTGTGTGTTGTGTGTGTGTGTGTGTGGTGTGTGTGTGTGTGTGTGTGTGTGTATGTATGTATGTATGTATGTATGTATGTATGTATGTGCGCGTGTGTGTCGCTAGTTAATCAGTTCTACTCTGCTGCAATATTACACAGCATTACATTATGTTCTGCTATTTGTACTTTGAGGTTAGTTTTCTGTCTTATTTTTACACTCATCAGCCATTTATTATTGCTAATGTCTGTCTGGTTTATTGGCGAGTGAGTTATTTATGTATAGCATTCGCGTGCGCATACACACATACATCTATTCACACACACACACACACACATAGACACTCACTACCATATGATACAAAAACAAACGTACTTCCATCGCCCAAATCAAATTACATGCACAACACGAATAAATTTAAGACAGGAAAAGAAACTTTGTGTTTGCAGTGCTAGTACAGAGTTAGTACGATGAAAGGAAGTCAGTGAAAAGGTCACAGTAGTGTGACGAAAGACTTTAAAAAAAACTAATTGATGAACTATTTAAGTAATATCTAATTAATAAGAAAAATAAGGTCAAGATAGTGTATGTCCTTTTATTGGTAGAATGATATGTATCCATCTTTAACGATGGTATGTACCAATTAAAATGAGAGGAAGAAAAATATTAATAAGTTCGAGTGATATGGCCCTTTATTTTCATCGTTACAGTGTTAGATACAACTTCTTTGGTTTGTAGAGTTTGCAACATTGACGTCCATTCTGTAGGATGTTAAATTCATCTTTTGTTGACGGCTAGAAGACTGGTGGGATAAGGAGAGAGAGAAAAAATAAGCAAGTCTAGACAAGTAGAGAGGGTAAGAGATGTGTAGTTCATCGCATAAAGTGATTCCTCCATCGGTCAAACGAAAGAAGGATGAACTGAATTTGATTACTGTATTTATATATGTTGAAAAGCTCGATGTAGATCAGAGAACAATGGAAAATAATGCGTTTATCTCTCTCGAACTGTATTTAACCTAAGAATGTTAACTTAAACAATAGAACTCAACTGTGACAGTTAACCCTCATAAACTTCTAAATGCAAAAGTCGAGAACAATACGAAAGTAATGAGTAGAAAAATGTAGATTCGGTTTCGAATCTTGGGCAAGAATCTAGGAAGCTATTCGTTACACATCCATATATTACTCGCGCGCGCTCACACACACACATATGAAGAAAGATTTTTTAAAAGTTATTACCTATTTAAAATATAAAACTTATTTAAACAATCAGAATGTCACAAAACTTTGGGAACGAAGTTTCTGTCTAATGCGTTCAACTTTTCAAACACACGTTTTCTGGACGCACACACACACAAAATTATACGAAAATTTCTTTTTCCAAATGTTTGTGACATTGTATTTTTTTTTCTTAATGGTTATGAAACGTATGTTGTATGGGAAAAAAATAAATGATATTAAAAAAATCTAGTTTGCTGTTTTAATATGTAATTACTCCACAATAAATATTTTCCAATATCTAACAGTGTTCTCCAGTATTTTCGACATTCACATAAATCATGGTATCTACAAACATACTTTGGGAGAACTGGAATATACAAATGTGCTTCATAAGGACACAGCTTGGATTATAACTCTATATACATATATACATATACAAACACATACATACATAAATACGTACATACATACACAAATACACACAGAAACGCACACATACACATGTGCATATAGATGTATATATTCATGTGTGCAAGAAATATGCATATGCATGCAACTGCATGTGTTGTTAAAAATAAAATAGATCATGTTTTTTTTTTAGAAGTACTGTTTACAAGATAAATTAATGAATAGACTGGTATAAGTTTATAACGTGGAGACGCTTGGCTTAGTGGTTGTGGTGTCAGCACCATGATCGTAAGATTGTGGTTTCGATTCCTGGATCGGGCGACGCGTTGTGTTTTTGAGCAAAACACTTCATTTCACGTTGCTCCAGTCCACTCAGCTGGCAAAAATGAGTAACGCTGCGATGGTCTGGCGTCCCGTCCAGCTGGGGAACACATACGCCATTGAAACCGGGAAACCGGGCCCATGAGCCTGGCTAGGCTTAAAAGGGCGCATTTATTTATTATTATTATTATTGTAAGTCTATTACACACATAAACACACATCTAAACGCCCACTCACATATATATATATGTGCGTGTGTGTATGCCTGTTTGACTCTGCATGTCTGTAAGTGTAGTTTTAAAAAATATTGAGAGCATCTATAAATAATTTTTACAAGATATATAAACTAATAAAGCCATTAAGTACGGATTTGCATTAACAACTTATAACATTCACTTTCCATAAGAAACTATTTGGCTGGTAGTTCCTGTAGAAGAGAAGGTTGCAAGGAGGAGGAGGAGGAATTCTACACCACCGAAATTCTATATTCATCGAGAAAGGTAATAGTACGATACTAACACGATATTTTCTGGGGGTGGGGATAGGGGGCTTATGAGAGGTCTTTATTTTCATTAAAGTCTGTCGGCTTTAATTTATTTTTCTATGCTTCATTTAAGAAGCATATTTTTTTGTTTTTCTTTTCACGACAGAAATATCAACTATATAAGCAATTTATTACAGAAAAATACACGTACTTTTAAAGAAGAGAATTACAGCCATTGGTTTCCGAAACTAGAATTACTATACACAGATTATACGTCCACAGACAAGTGTACCATTTTCTCGTTTCATCTGGTAGTGTTGGTTGAATATTCCTTTTCAACAGTGAAATCATGGGCTGCGAGTTTCTCCACCGTTAAAGGATTTGTGTAGCTGCACACACACATACACACCACACACATGTATATGTGTGTATGTTTGTGCGTGTATGTGAATGTGTGTTTCTATATGCGTGTGTGTGTGTGTGTGTGTGTGTGTGTGTGTGTGTGTGTGTAAAACAAGATGGTTCTCCTTTCGTTCATTTTGATTAATGTAGCCTTGACGATAAGGTGTTGATATCGTCGGACGGTGTCCAACGTTCAAGAGGATGTTTCGACCTAAGCAGTAACATATTCACGTTAACAGGACGGCAGTGGCCAAATCCCTTCCCTTCTGGTTTTCATCTTAGCTCCTTTCTCTTGCTCTGGGAACAGTAAAAAGCTTTTTTCTATTATTTTCCTCGACCTATGAGCAGTTCTCTTTCTCCTCCTTCTTGTTATTCTAGTGCAGTGGTTCCAAAACTTTTAAAGGCTGCCACTCCCTTGGCACCCGGGCCACATTCCACAAACATAAACCACTTTCTACAGCAAATTCAAAACGACAGTATTTCACAAATAAAACTTTACCTAATTAACCCATTATTTTGTTTTTACACCCATCGCTCCCTTTTGGCCACCCCATTATCACCCCACTTTTCTTCAACGCCGCCACCCCACCCTGGATCTTTCCACCGCCCAAGTGGTG
>NC_043001.1:46033467-46048467 GCF_006345805.1 Octopus sinensis | reverse complement strand
TTGCTCGAAACGTAAAACAACCATCGTTTCTTTCCTTCTCTGAGCGTCTTATTGATACTTTGGGATTGTTCAGTTTGGCTCACAGATTTTTTAATTAATTTTTTTAAATTAAACAGTTTGAAACTTCGTATTTTGTACTGGTGTAATTTCTCTCGCACGCAGAACACGGTTTACTTTGAACATTTTTGACAAAATTTCGTATTTTAGAAGTTATTTCGTGGTAAAGTTGTCGTATTTGGGTAATATTAACCAATCAACGATGTGTATTCAGTCGAAGAAAGCTGCTGCTGTTTGCAATAATAATCGAAGAGGAACAACTTCCGGGTCATCTCTACTAAATGTCATCACTCTGTTCTCGTGCATTCCTTACTCTTTCCTCTCTACTGGCAGACAGCCACTTCTACACTATCAACTACCAACCAGCGAGCGAATTTGTCACTACCACTACTATTACCGTGTTTTCCGGTGTATAAGCCGGTATTTTTTACCTGGAGAATTTAGTGTGCGGCTTATAGAAAGGTGCACCTAATATGTATACTTTTTTACAAGTTTTAGGAGGAAAATAATTTGTGTATGGAGATCGACTGATTCCACTGATTTTTTTCAGAGGAAAGGTCGGTTGGTGAACAACGTGAAAGACTACGGCTACAGTACATTGTGTCTGGAAGAAAACAAAGCATATTTGTTTCGTTCTACCTTCATGTTTTGATAATGTTATTTTTAATCTAATACTTTTATATTGACGAAATGTGTTTGTTGTTGATTATAACAATAACAATACAGCTCATAATTGTAAAATAAGGCATTTTGAAACTACATACATGTCAACAACAAAAGATTTCCTGCGGACCCTTAGCTTTGAAGGTCTTTTAAACACTGGTGCGCTTTATGCGTGGATAAAACCAAAATTTTTCCCCAAACGTCGGTCCTACGGCTTAAATACTGATGTCGGGCAAACGAATAAATATATGTAAATAATATTTCTTCCTTCTTGGTGTTGATTTTCAATGTTTACTGGTTATTCCGATGCGAGAACCAAGCAAAAAAAACGTGTAATATGCAACACAGGCAGTAAACAAAAAATAAAATAGAACAGAGTGGTGACATTAGTAGAGATGACCCGGAAATTGTTCCTCTTCGATTACTAGCGCAAACAGCAGTAGCTGTCTTCGACTGAATACACGTCATTGATTGGTTAAAATTACCCAAATACTACATCTTTAACACAAAATAACTTTTAAAATACGAAATTTTGTCAAAAATGTTCAGAGCAAGAAACTACACTAGTATACGAAGTTTCAAACTGTTTAGTTAAAAAAATTCATTAAAAAAATATGTGAGTCAAACTGAATACATCCATACTTTCCATGTACCACGCCCTCGAGTTGTTTTTTTTTTTCTTGTCCCTTTTCTCCGTTTTTTAATTAATTATCCACACACACACACACACACACACACACACACACGCACACACACACACACACACACACACACACACACACACACACACACACACACACACACACACACACACACACATATATATATATATATATATATATATATATATATATCTCAGTCATGAGCAGACATTGACGCCCTCCCGGTACACCTAGCGGAATATCCATGAGGTGACAGCTGGGGAGAGAGGACTAAAGCAGCACTGTGCTGGTACTCATTTTCAGTGGAATAAACTGGAGCAACATAAAATAATGCGCCCTTAACAACTTTAAGAACAACTTATATTTACCATAAAAAAAACAGAAAGGCATAACTTTCACAGATACATTCAACAGCTGCTTCATTAGGAATAAACATCTCTAATTTCATAATTGCGTAATTATGCTACACTATTCATCTAAATTCATTTTAATTATAGTAGACTAGCAGACATATCCGGCGTTGCTCGGGATTTAAATCGCATAGTTTGTATGTATGGTACAGTTAGTGATACGAGGAAGTGTAGCATTGACGACAAAAGTTTTGTGGAATAAATGAAGGGTTAATTCAGTTGAGTGACATGTCATACGTCTGTTTGGAAGATCCAGGCCTTAACATTGTCATGGAAAAGTGGGTTGGGGGTCTGTGATTATTGAACGCACCAAAAAGCTCTCAGTAGATATACTCTCCTTTGCGGGTGTCGGCGCTGCCGCTACCATGCTAAACAATCAGCAGACTTAGGAACTACATCTGTGTGATAAATTAAACCTGTGGGCGCACTCAACAGCACCACATGACAGACATCTGCATGAAAGAAATGGCGTTGTAAGGGGTAGGATTGGCAAGGAAGCGCTTGAAAACAACATTGCCATGTAGTATTTCGGTTTGGAATCAATAGTTGTGGCTCAATCATACACTCCTTCGCGTAAACAACGTGCGACCATAGTGAGGACAACTTAAGTCCAAAACGAAAACAATTCTGCATGCAGCTTCGAGGTAAGCAAGGTTACATTACGGACACGGTCTCTAACAAAAATGGATCACGTGACGTTGGGTTGCTGACGTGATTGGGAATCAATAGTCGTAGCTCAACCGTGCACTCCTTCGCGTAAACAGCGTGCGACCATTATGAGGACAACTCTGCTCCCAAACGAAAACAATTCTGCATGCAGCGTCCGGGCACGCAAGGTCACATGAAAGACACAGTCTCTAATTAACGTGGTTGGGTCTTAGACACCATAAATTAGTAGGTTTATGTACATGCAATATTTCGGTCTGTAATCAATAGCTGAAGAATATTTGTATAGGTTTCGTCTATGTTTAGAAAGAAGACTTTGATACTGAAGCTGAAAGAAAATGGTTGAATAGTTACTCAGGGTTTAACATATTTTACCATATTTTTCATAATAAATATAGTGCGTTCCAAACGGTTTTTATTCTCAAAAATTGTTACCTATGTTAATCCAGGAACAGATTATTATTGCTACCACTTAGACAACACATTCTGAAGTCTACATCGGTTCATCCATTTAATACAACATACTTATATCATTTCAGTAGCTGTTTTTTCCAATTTGAACAGAAGCAATGCGTACCCCAGGATAAAGGGTTTTCTGCCCCCACGGGCCCCATTACTCATTATGTGAAAAATTTTAAGAGTCTAAAAGCATCTTTGGAACATATGTATGTTCCACATACGCACACACACACACACAAACACACACACACCACACACACACACACACACACACACACACACACACACACATCCTCAGTTTTATATATAGAGAGAGAGGTAGAGAAATTAACATAAACACGTCATCAAGTGTAATGTCCATTCAACCAACGTAGCAACTAAGTTTTGCGATCGTTCCTATTGTTTACCCAGGAAAGGGGGGGTTCTGCCCCTAGGAACCCCATTACTCAATATGTGAAAAAAATTAAGAGTCTAAAACCATCTCTGGAACATAAGTGCTAATTACGACACTATCTTGAGGCCAAAATGTATATGTATTCTCGCTGTTCAATGCTATGACGAATTATCCCCCCTCTCTCTCTCTCTCTCTCTCTCTCTATCTTTCTCTCTCCCTCTCGCTTTGATAAGTTCAAATAAAAGTTCATGTGTTCACCTTTCTCTGTGAGCCATGGGTAATCAATACGTCTCGTTTCGTGAAAACCAAACGCCAAACTCAAGCAGTTATGACATTTTGTTGCATTGATGATATCAGCATTCATCAAAATCGGTTTACTGCCCCCAAGGGATTCCCCATCTGAATTTCTGCGCAAGTGCATGCCTGCAACTTTATTTGTAGGCCATAAGCAAACAAAAGATTAATTTTGTGAAGACAGGAGGCAAACTGCAGAAATTCTGGGGCGTTTATGCAGTAATATTGCTGACTCCAAGAGAGAACTTAAGGGGTTATCTGCACCTGTGGGGCCCCACAATCGATGTACGGAAAAGTAAAATAGCCTACGATGCATAATAGGACTTCAGAAACCTATGTATAAAATTTGGTGCAAATCGGTTGTAAAATGTAAAAAGGCATAGTTACACAGACAGACAAATAAGCAGACGGACATCTTCTATAATATATATATAGAGATGATTCACAGTTATATATGTGACCTAAACACGGGAAGCCTACCAGTCGGATATCAAACACGTCCTCGGAATATATTTTTTGCATTATAATGGACCATAATAATTTGAATGAACGATAGATCTCAATCAGACAGCATTTTCCTGTGTCACTTTCATACCAAACACCCAATACCTTTTATACCACTTTGCTTGGTGATATTTTCGATGTATGTATTTATGAAATTACGAGGATTAACTATTGTCACTTCCGGCGTAATGTACTTACACTTTTTTTCAACGACACTAAACCGCATATTAACATGGTGGAAACACGACGTCGGAAAAGAGTTCTCTTAGGAATATGGAGTATTTTACGCGCAAAGAAATACACAATAGCGGAAACCTTGCCACAGCGAAATGTGTCGATAATATTTTGTGTATTTCTCTTTTTCTCTTTTACTTGTTTCAGTCATTTTGACTGCGGCCATGCTGGGGCACCGCCTTTAGTACTTATTCTATCGGTCTCTTTTGCCGAACCGCCAAGTAACGGGGACATAAGCACACCAGCATCGGTTGTCAAGCAATGCTAGGGGGACAAACACAAACACACACACACACACACACACACACACATACATATATATATACATATATACGACAGGCTTCTTTCAGTTTCCGTCTACCAAATCCACTCACAAGGCATTGGTCGGCCCGGGGCTATAGCAGAAGACACTTGCCCAAGGTGCCACGCAGTGGGACTGAACCCGGAACCATGTGGTTGGTTAGCAAGCTACTTACCACACAGCCACTCCATAATGATATTTTAACAAAACACAGAACTGTTTCGCTGTAAAGTGTCTAGGAAAACTTTCGTGATGAATTCGTAAACTATTAAAAATCTCTCATTGTGAAATATGTGGGAAATCCTTTGACTTTAACATTATTTTGACAAACCTTAAAAAATACACTGAGAAATTTAATCCAAATTTTGCTTCCCTTGACAAGTGTTAAAATTTACGGATAATTATTGTTTCTGTGTGCTTATATGTATACATACATACATACATACATACATACATACATACATACATACACACATACACACATACATACATACAAGGGTTGGACAAAATAATGGAAATACCTAGCATCATAGCATCATAATTTTGAAATATCTATAAAACCGTTAAAAGCTTGTTTAGTTTTATGTTTTTTTTATTTATTATTAGTGTTGCACAATATGTTTTGCTAAAATTGCTGTTTCTTTTCAGATATCATCAGAAAAAGGTAATTAAAATTCATTAAAATGACAGATCTATCGGACTTTCAAAGAAGTCAAATTGTTTGTGCTCGTATGGCAGAAGCTAGTGTAAGGAAAACAGCCGAAATATTTGGTGTATCAAGAAGTACTGTCTCGAAAGTAATGGCAGCCTTTGAGAAAGAGGAAAAACATTGTTAGAAAGGATCACAAAAGTGCAGCTCCGAAAATTACTGCTGAGCTTAATGACAACCTCGAGAACCCAGTTTCCACAAAAACTTCGCCGGGAGGTGCACAAAACCGGATTTCACGGGAGGGCTAAAATCAGAAAACCACTACTTTCAAAAACAAACGTTGCAAAGAGTTTAGAGTGGAGAATTGGTCCCTAGAGCAGTGGAAGAATGTTATTTTCTCAGACGAGTCATCCTCTACCTTATTTCCGACCACCGGCCGAGTATACGTGTAGAGACAGCCAAAAGAAGCATTTGACCTAGACTGCCTTCTTCCAACTTATTTTATCTGATCAAATTCATCCTATGGTTGCGGAACTGTTTCCGGTGGGAAACGTAATCTTTCAGGATGACAATGCAACAATTCACACAGCTAAAATTGTTACTGAATGACACGAGGAACATTCTAGTGAAGTTGAACATCTTATCTGGCCACCGCAGTCCCCAGATCTCAATATTACCGGACAATTATGGTGCATTTTAGAAAAACAAGTAAGGAGTCGAAATCCTCCACCATCATCACTGCAAGAACTGGAGACTGTTTTAGCTGAAGAATGGACAAAAATTCCTTTGGAAACAATTCAAACTTTGTATGAGTCCATATCTCGTAGAATTCAAGCTGTAATTCCTGCCAAAGGTAGTCCTACCCCATATTAAAAGAAATTTGTTTGAAATTTTAAGGCGTTTCCATTATTTTTCCCAACCCCTGTATGTATGTGTGCGTGTGTGCGTGCGCGTGCGTGTGTGTGTGTGTGTGTGTGTGTGTGTGTGTGTGTGCGTGTGTGTGAGTGTGTGTATCCTTGTGTTTGTGTTTGTCCCCCAACTATCGTTTGACGACCGGTGTTGGTGTGTTTATGCTCCTGTCGCTTAGCGGTTCAGCAAAGGCATCCGATAGAATGAGTTCCAGGCTTGAAAAACAAGCACTGAAGTCGATTCATTCGACTATAATAATTATTTAATGCGGTGCTCCAATATATCCACAATCTAATGACTGAAACTTATAAACTGTAAACAAAGATAAAAGATATGTAATAATTTAACAATCTTTTAAATGGCCTTCTCTGGGGATAGGGATTTCCACAGACAGACGAAGAGAAGAAGGGAGATAGGTAGGTAGGTAGGTAGGTAGGTAGGTAGGTAGGTAGATAGATAGATAGATAGATAGATAGATAGATAGACAGACAGACAGACAGACAGACAGACAGGCAGACAGACAGACAGACAGATAGATAGATAGATAGATAGATAGATAGATAGATAGATAGATAGATAGATAGATGCTGAAAATAGGTTGAAAACATGAGAACATTTCCTAGTTGAAGATTGAATGGTCAAATTAAGTGTTCGCTATAATCCTATTAAGTTGGGTGACATGTTTAAAAGTGGATGATACGAAAATGAACGTTTCTTTAGAAACTTGAAATATAACGATGCGTAGTTTGCGGTTATTTTTCGAAGAATTATCTTTGCAATTACTTCTTTTATCTTTTGTTTGTTTCAGTATTGAAGAATTTAGTCGAACAATTCAACCTCAGTATTTAGTTTTTAAAACCTGGTTACTTATTCTGTCGGACACTTTAGCCGAACCGTTAAGTCATGGAGACGTAAACAAACCAACGCCGGTTGTCAAGTGCTGCGTTGGGGGTGACGAACATTACACAAACATGAACACACACAAAGATATACATACAAACATACATACAAACATGCATACTTACATAAATACATACACTCGTACATGACGGGCTTCTACATAGTTTCTGTCTACGAAACCCGCTCATAAGGCTTTGATCGGCCCTCGATTATAATAAAAGACACTTGCCCCTGGGGTCACGCAGGGGGACTGAAACCACACAGCCATACGATTCTGTAAAAATAAATTGGGAGCCAGGACTTTTGAACTTATGATTATTATGATGATTATTATTATTTGGTGGCGGGGGTTCTTTTTTTAAAATTAAGATATGAATAAAATGTGATTATTAAAATAGTCATCTATATACATCACTGCTAATGTATACACACTATGCGCTAATTATTACACTATCTTGAGGCCAAAATATACATTGTATTCTCCCTGGTCAACGCTGTGACGAATTTTCCTCTCTCTCTCTTTCTCTCCCCCCACCCTTTATGGTGTCTTTAACACAGCGAGTCCGTAAGAGATGTTATCACAGAACAAATATTGCAGTAATTTGCCTATTCAAAGTGTGTATACATTTAGGTATGATACATAGATGGCTATTTTAATTAAATACTGCGTCGATTGCGTCTACCGGACGTAATAATGTCTTTTTCCACATAGTGTAATGTTATATAGAATTACCTTACCATTATATATAAGTATTGTCAGTTAATAAGCGACTTATTTGTTTAATTTAACTATTATTTACGGTATCTAAATGAAATGTGATATTTTTTCCTGTGACTTTTTTGTTGTACTCCAAATTGTTACTTTTTATTTCCGTTCACCGGAAATATAATAGACTAAGACGTCATTCTATGTGATGAATATGGGTCATAGAAAAATTAATATTTATGAATGCAATAGCTGACCTATCAAGGACAACCTACCTTTCGAACTTGAATATGTAATGAGAATAACATTTACTTTTAATTTATTATATTTCTCCTAATGTGTGCACGGGAAGAATATAAAATGTCTTCACAACTATGGGTGTTTGCCTGGCTGCGTGGTTAAGGAAGTGACTTTGAATTCGGTTCCATTCTACCTTGTCATGCGCCTTTTAGCGTAACCTGGGATTGACTATAGATCGCGGCGAGTGAAAATATTCAGATGGAAATTATACATACATAGGCGCAGGAGTGGCTGTGTGGTAAGTAGCTTGCTTACCAACCACATGGTTCCAGGTTCAGTCCCACTGCGTAGGACCTTGGGCAAGAGTCTTGTAAGTGGATTTGGTAGATGGAAACTGAACGAAGCCCGTCGTATATATGTATATATGTATGTGTGTGTATATGTTTGTCCCCCCAACATCGCTTGACAACCGATGGTGGTGTGTTTACGTCCCCGTAACTTAGCGGTTCGGCAAAAGAGACCGATAGAATAAGTACTAGGCTTACAAAGAATAAGTCCTGGGGTCGATTGCTCGACTAAAGGTGGTGCTCCAGCATGGCTGCAGTCAAATGACTGAAACAAGTAAAAGAGAAACACACGCATAAGCGAGCGCGCACACGCACACACACACGCACGCACACACACACAAACACACACACACACACACACAGTTCACTAATTCATTTCTCTTGAAAAGTTATTTTTCATCTAAATAATGAAACTGTTTTTTAATACCATTATGTAGTACAGATAACTGCTTGATATTAGTAGTTTTTAAAAGGCATCGAGCTGGCAGAAACGTTAGCACACAGGGCGAAATGCGTAGCCGTATTTCGTCTGGCATTACGTTCTGAGTTCAAATTCCGCCGAGGTCGACTTTACCTTTCATCCTTTCGGGGTCGATAAATTAAATACTAATTACGCACAGGGGTCGATGTAATCGACTTACTCCGTTTGTCTGTCCTTGTTTGTCCCCTCTGTGTTTAGCCCCTTGTGGGTAGTAAAGAAATAGGTATTGCGTCCGTCTTCACGTTCTGAGTTCAAATTCCGCCGAGGTCGACTTTGTCTTTCATCCTTTCGGGATCGGTAAAATATGTTTCCTTTAAGCATTGGGGATCAATGTAACCGATTTACTTCCTCCCCCAAATTTCTGGCTATGTGTGCAAAAATTTGAAACTGATATTAATAGTACAAATGGCGACGAGCTGGCAGAAACATTAGCATACCGGGTAGAATGCTTAGCAGCATTTCGTCCGTCATTACGTTCTGGGTTTAAATGCCGTCGAGGTCGACTTTGCCTTTCATCTTCTCAGGAAGATCTTCTCTATAAAATAAAGTATGAATTGCGTATGAGATCGATAGTACTGGCTGCCCCTGCCCCCAAATTTCAGGATTTGTGCTTATAGTAGAAAAGATCTTAGTTTTATTTGAAAGACAGCGAACTGGCAGAATCGTTACCGCACCTTAACAAAACGCTTTCCGGCATTTTTTCCGGCTCCTTACGTTTTTTAGTTCAAATCTCGCCGAGGTTATCTTTGCTTTTCGTTCTTTCTGGGGGGTCGATAAAATAAGTACTGGGGGCACTGTAATCGGCCAACCCATTCTCATAAAACTGTTGGCCTTACATCAAAATTGAAACAATATTGCTATATTAGAAACAGAAAGTGTTAATAGTACGTTTAGCACTTCAAGTATGTAAACTACACATGTGTAATTCAAGCATATTAAATAAGACCACGGGATTAAGTAAAAGTGAACACGTTTTCATTTACTTTCACGAGCAGGCTGATCGGTTGACTCGGATCAACTGGAAGACTCCTCGTCATAACCAACGGAGTACCAGTTTATCTGTTACGGTGGGATGAAAGCCATAGCTGACCTCGGCGGAATTAACTTTTTTTCTTGAATTTCTTTCATTCTTAAAATACATTTTTTAAATGAATAGAAACCAAAGTATGAAGAGGTAAACCACTAATGTCCAATAACATCATGCTGGATCTTTTCCTTTTGAACGGCAGACAATTTCTAGTTAACTAAACACTTTTAAACTTCGTATACTGGTAGAATGTGTCAAAATAAAACATTTTTTTCTCTTGGCTTTCTTGAGAAAATTGTAATTTGTTTGTTTAACGTAGTTTAATTTTTCGAATTTTAACCAATCCTATGCTCTCTTCTGAGCTAAAATCATTTTCTGCATCTAAAACTGAGACAATATCCTGTAACTAACCCTAAACCTCCCCCCTAACCCTAATTTTTTTTTATTAATTGTTAAATTAATTTAATTGTTACACGTGTAAAAAAAGCTAAAGCAATGGAATTAAATTAATTTAACAATTAAGAAAAAAATAGGGTTAGGGTTAGGGTTAGGGGGAGGTTTAGGGTTAGTTACAGGATGTTGTCTCAGTTTTAGACGCAGCAAATGATTTTAGTTGAACGGAGGTAATCGATTGGTTAAAATTGCCGAAACGCTCGGATTTTCAGACGAAATATCTTACAAACTATAGAATTTTCTCAATAAAACCAAGAGAAAATGATGTTTTATAAACACATTCTACCAGTATACGAAGTTTAAAAGTGTTTAGTTAACTAGAAATTGTGTTGACATCTGCCGTTCAAAAGGAAAAGATCCCATCATGCTTATAACGTAGAAACAGAATGCCAAGAGGAAGCCAACACATGGAAATATTGGAACTGCAATGATACAGAAATTATATTAATAGTTGCGATGATCCTCAGCCCTATATGATATTAGATCTGTGCTCATCATAGTCTTAGCAACTCACAATATTTTCATGTCAGCACCAGGAATATAAATATAGAGATTAGAGGCGAGGTTCTTCCAACACTTGAGTATCCTACATAAAACTGGCCATCAACCATCTTGGTTTTAATAATACAGAAGAATTCTTTCTCCCCTGCAATGGGATGGAAACTTTGTAGATACGATGGAAAAAATGTGTTTAGAGTGAATGTTACTTGTTAGCTACATCAAAATACATGCATGCATCTAGTCTTTTTTTTTTCCGTGGTGTTACTGACGAAATTTAAATTTGAACTCCCATCCACATCAAAATACATGCATGCATCTACTCTTTTTTTTCCGTGGTGTTACTGCCGAAATTTCAATTTGAACTCGCATCCACAACACTTGACTTCTAACTTAAATTAATTTCTTCTACTTTGGCAGAAGGTCGGCAATTTTAGTGGGAGAAGTTAATCGATTACATCGATCTCAGTTAAATGGACTGGAGCAACGTGAATTGAACAGTTTTGAAGGACCTTTTCAGTTTGGCTACCAACTTTCGAAAATTCAATGTTTATTGAAAATTTTTTAATTTGGTATATCAATGTAGTTTTCCGAGCTGAATCTCGGAGATATTTCATTGTTTCCAGAACTTTTTTTTTTAAAGGTTATTTATAAGTAATATTGGTTTCAAATTTTGGCGCAAGGTCACCAATTTTGTGGGTGGCGGTAAGCCGATTACATCGACTCCACAGCTCAACTGGTACTTATTTTGTCGACCACGAAAGGTTGAAAGGCAAAGTCGACCTCGGTGGCATTTGAACACAGAACATAAACTCGGGAGCAATGACGCTAAGCATTTTGTCCGGCGTGCCAACGATTTTATCAGCTCACCGTCTTTTTCTTTACCAGAGTAATTAAAATAATATTCATTAATAATATAAGGTGACGGGCGTGTAGAATTGATAGTACACTGGGCGAAATACGTAGCCGTATTTCGTCTGCCGCAACGTTCTGAGTTCAAATTCCGCCGAGGTCGACTTTGCCTTTCATCCTTTTGGGATCGATTAAATAAGTACCAGTTACGCACAGGGGTCGATGTAATCGACTTAATCCGTGTGTCTGTCCTTGTTTGTCCCCTCTGTGTTTAGCCCCTTGTGGGTAGTAAAGAAATAGGTATTTCGTCTGCCGCTACGTTCTGAGTTCAAATTCCGCCGAGGTCGACTTTGCCTTTCATCCTTTCGGGGTCGATTAAATAAGTACCAGTTACGCACAGGGGTCGATATAATCGACTTAATCCGTTTATCTGTCCTTGTTTGTCCTCTCTGAGTTCAAATTCCACCGAGGTCGACTTTTCCTTTCGAGGTTAATAAAATAAATACCAGTCGGACATTAGGGTCAATATTATCGACTTAACCTCTCCCTCGAAATTGCTGGCCCTGTGCCAAAATTTGAAACCAATATTTATTAATAATAATATTCTTTTTCACTCTTTCTGTGTCGATAAAAAGAAAGTACCGGTTGAACATTGGGAATCGATGTAATCGATTAACCCCCTCCTACAAAACTGCTGTGGCCTTGTGCTAAAATTTGAAACCAGTATTTTCTAGCCGGGCAAAATGCTTAGCGGCATTTCTTCTGAGTTCAAATTCCACAGAGATCAACTTCACCTTTCATCCTTTCGGGGTCGATAAAATAAGTACCAAAATTGCTGGCTTTGTGCCAAAATTTGAAATCAATATTCTTTTCTACTATAGGTACAAGGCCTGAAATTTTGTGGGATTGAGGGGATAATCGCTTACATCGACTGACAGCTCACCGCCTTAATATTTATGAATAATATTAATTAGTCTTTGAACTAATATTTTCTTTCCTTCACTGTATAATTATTTTTAATTAGCTCTTCAGCGTTCACGGCTTTATATGTTCGCACCAACTTATCGGGCAGAATCTTTCATTGGGTTAGTAGGAATCCAAGTAGGAGGTAATATATTAGACCACAACCAGGTCAATGAGGACAGTTTTCTGACAGAATGTGTATTTAGGATTAAAAAGGCAGAGAGAATAAGTAGACGGTCAGTTGTAGCCTGCAGGTAATAAGGATGCGGCGAGAGATTTCTCTTGTTGTTGTTCTTATTTGTTTTCTTTGTTAATGGTTTTGTTATGTTGGGTGTTAGATGCTTTTGCAAATGAGATTGATATATTCACCACCTGGCACACCGGCTAAAGTTCATACATCTTCATCATATTAGTCAGCCTGCATAGATAGCATGTATGCCCTGGAAAGAAATATTTATCTATTTGCATTACACTCAACTGTGGAGGCGCAATGGCCCAGTGGTTAGGGCAACGGACTCGCGGTCGGAGGATCGCTCCAGGTATTTTTGCTCAATAAATACACACAATCGAAATCGCGATCCTCCGACCGCGATTTCGATTCCCAGAGAGGGCATTGTGTGTATTTATTGAGCAAAAATACCTGGAGCTTCACTAGGCTCCTCCAGTGGGTCCCAGCTTCTCTTCCTGTTTCTTGTGTGTATATATATATATGTGTGTGTGCATGTATGTATATATATATACATACATACATATACACACACACGGGGGCCTTATGATAACCTAGAATCGTCTATACAATGTCCTCCTTGGAAATTTGGGAATAGCCAACTTATTAAAGGGATGGGATGTAATAGAATTAATAACCCTTTCTAACCGATGTACAAGAAAATAAACATTTTGGCACAAGGCTAAGCATTTTGCCTGGCGTGCTAACGATTCTGTCAGCTCGTCGCCTGAGAAGTCGATAGTATGGAGATCAGTGTTTCACTGGTACTTTTTATCATAACTACAAAAGATAAAAGGCCAAAAAAACATTTTGGCACGATTTGAAATGAGAAGTAGACATAGTTTAATAGATATGCAATGATAATAATTACTAACAACGGAACAATGTTGCACATTTAGTTGTTTTGGAAGTCTGTGGAAAGATTAAATTGATGCAGCACAAGCAGCAACAACAGTAGTGGAGGCGCAATGGCCCAGTGGTTAGAGCAACATGGTTTCGATTCCCAGCCCGGGCATTGTGAGTGTTTATTGAGCAAAAACACCTAAGCTTTACGAGGCTCCGGCGAGGGTGGTGGTGGTGAACCCCGCTGTACTCTTTCACCACAACTTTCTCTCACTCTTTCTTCATACTTCTGCCACAAAGCAGAGGAACTATGATGCAACCCGCTATGGTGTGGTAAACTTTCACTCCCTAGTCTAGATTGCGAATCCTCTGTAACCCCAGGATGGTTCAGCTCTCCACCCGTCAGAAGCCACTGTTTACGGAATGAGGATAACAACGTAGCTTTCGCGCCCGTGCAACCGCCAGTCTATCGCGTGTGGTGGGTGGATCTTCAAGTTGCCATACGCATTCTTAGTAGCTTAGAGTAGGCTCGAATTAGAGATTATTCTTTGTGGCTCATGGCATGAGTCCTGATTGGAAGAAGAAGAAGAAGAAGAAGAAGAAGAAGAAGAAGCAACAACAGTAGAAGACAGTTACTCAAGGTGAAACGCAGTGGGTCTGAACCCGAAACTAAGTGGTTGCAAAGCAAACTTCTTAAGCATACAGCCATGCTTGTGCCTATATGTTGATAAATATAAGTGTCTGAATGTCTTTCGTCCGTCCTTATGTTCTGAGTTCAAATTCCGACGCGGTCGACTTTACGTTTCAACTTTTCAGCGTCGATAAAATGATTACCAGTTGAACACTGGAATCGGTGTAATCGAGTTACCCACACCCCCAAAATTACAGGCTTTGTGCCAAAATGTGAAACCATTTGTATGCGCGTGCGCATGTATGTATATATATATTTTTTTTTTGTTTCAGTCATTAGACTACAGCCATGCTGGGGCACCGCCTTGACGGATTTTTTTGTCGAATGAATCAACCCTAGTAGCATTGATTTTTGGGTGGGGGAGGCTAAGCCTGATGATTATTCTATCAGACTCTTTTGCTGAACTGCTATGTCACAGGGACATAAACACACCAACACCGATTACCAAGTGGCGTTGGACAACCACCGGCACAAACACACACGCACACACATATATGAGAGGTTTTGGTATCCAGAAGACCCAAAAGGCAGGTAAGACTGTGTAAGTGCTACGGAAGGACTGCTGTTAGAC
>NC_043001.1:46005967-46030967 GCF_006345805.1 Octopus sinensis | reverse complement strand
GCGCTCCTGTGATCCAAACGATTCCAAGCGCGTTGCCCGGTGGTCAAAGTGTTGCACTCAGGATCACAAGATCATAGCTTCGATTACCGGGCTGGGTGGTACGTTGTGTTCATGAGCAAAACTCATTTTACGTTGCTCCTATCCACTCAGTTGTAAATGAGTAATCCTGCGACGGACTGGCATCTTGTTAATTGAAGAAATGTGATCCCGGTCATCTATGCGCTATGGAAACCGGGTAAGTGGATCTATGAATCCCAGGATTCCAGAAGTAATGACCAGTGTGTTATTTCAAGGAATTTTGTTCATATAACTAGTGGGTCAAGAGAGAGCATAAGAGTAGCGTATATATATATATATATATATATATATATATATATATAAGAATAGGAAAGGTTTAGGTCACTGATGATCTAAACCAGTAGCTACGCAGCGTAAGTGCTGTTATTGGTAATCCTGCACATACATCTTGTCTCTGATGAAGGAATACCTAGTGCATGAGGACGTTGATCAACATATTGAAACATATTGATCCATTACCTGAGATATCCCAGAAACAGCTGTAATACATCATTTACGTCTACTTTTCCTTACTTTCATTCACCTTTAATTAAAATATTCAAAATGATTTGATAAGGTTGTCCTGCCTTGATTTTGTTTTCCTTTTCCTTTAATATCTATATACAGGTTGCGATGGATAATTGCTGGCATTTTATATTTGATTTTTCGACTATACAGTATAGTAGGATCAGCTGGGCACCATCTGTGAGAAAAACAGCACCATGATGCAATTCACTCTGCCAGAAATTTGGAAACATGTTGCACTGCGGAAGCTCCAATATGAACATTTCAGAGTGTTTGGGTGTCAATCTGAGGACAGTGCAGAGGATTCGGAAAGAGGCGGATTAGTCTAAGGATGATTACGAAAGTATGGCAGCTCGGGAAACTCACTATGATCGTTCTGCTAAGAAAAGAACTCCTGAATTTGTTGGTGTGATCCAGGCCATGATTGACAATGATCTCTCCGAGTCATTTGGGCTCATCATCAGAGACACGAGAGCGTCTGAGTTTCTTATCAAGCAGGTAATGCCTTCTCATTTTCTTTCTCCGACAAGCATGACTGTGCAGAGAATGGGGTTTGTGAATGTGCGTGGCCTGGGATCAGCTTGGAAGCAAGGTTACTTGCTCAATGATCTCAGGTCATTTGATTTGGATGTGGCTGCTATTAGTGAAACATCTCCGGAAAACACGCCCTAGCCTCCATTTTCGAGGAGTACGAGGTATTCTCATCTTGTGGTCTATCGGAAACGGGTGGCGGTGTTACATGCTACTCCGAAAATCCTTAGATCTCCAATAAGAGAAATCATCATCATCATCACCATCACCATCATCATCATCGCTGCCGTCGTCGTCGTCGTCGTCGTCGTCGTCGTTGTTGTTGTTGTTGTTGTTGTTGTTCTTCTTCTTCTTCTTCTCTTCTTCTTCTTCTTCTTATTATTATTATTATTATTATTATTATTATTATTATTAATAATATTAATATTATTATTATTATTAAGGCGGTGAGCTGACAGAAACGTTACTGTCCCAGGCAAAATGCTCAACGGTATTTCGTCCGTCTTTACGTTCTGAGTTCAAATTTCGCCAAAGTTGATTTTTGCCTTTCATAATTTCGGGGTCGATAAAATAAGTACCAGTTGAGTGTTGGGATCGATGAAATCGATTTACCCTCTCCCTCAACTTTGTTGTTTGAAAGGATTGTTGTTGTTGTCGTTGTTGCTGCTGCTGTTGCTGCTGCTGCTGTTGTTGCTGCTGCGGTTGTTGTTGTTTTTCTTGCACTTTTTCTTGTTGTTCTTTTTGCCATCACTATTATTATTATTATTATTATTATTATTATTATTATTATTATTATTATTGAGTGTTGTAGACTGGAAAATGGGCAGAGCGCCGGAGTAAATGCACTGTGATTTTAGCTAAATCTCTTTATGCTCTGAGGTCAAATCCCACCGAGATTTGACTCTGCCTAGGCTATATAAATAAGTACCAGTGAAGTATTGGAAATGATTTAACTCAGTACATTCCCCACGACCACTACCATCATCTTCACCACAATTATAGTAACCATAATAACAGTATTGAAAATCAAGCTTCCTATTTTCTGTAGCTTCTGGGATAGCAGAGAGGATATACACTAAATTAAGTGCCTAATCAAGCGAACAGCTATTGCAGAAACACTTAACGTTTTGCTGGGTAAGTGTGTGAGATTAGACAAACATGGTAGCTTGATCAAGAAAACATTTAATTGCAAGTGATGTTGCTTTGGATAACATCTGTTGGCTATAATGAGAGGGAAGGATGAAAGGTTTAACAAATATTTCAGCGACTGGAAAACATTCGACGAGCGCTAACAAAGTGAATTCGGTAGGAGATTTGTTAGGTTGGTAGGGGTATATGTCTCTTGAGAGTTTTGAGAATCATAAGACCGGGACTTAACCCGATTTCCATGCGTTTAAGTGACAGAGATTACATCATTCTCCGTGAACAGGCCCCTGATCCGTCGCAGAATTGACTTCCCAGCTATTGCTGGAGCTCGTTTGCAACAGACTGGACTGGAACAACGTTCAGTGAAGTGTTTTACTGAATAACCTAACCAATAGAACATGCGTCGGATCTTTTCGGCTTGAAAGGCAGTTTTTTAAAATAATTTCCACGTAACTAAACACTTTTAAACTTCGTATACTGGTATATAAAACATCTTTTTCTCTTGGCTTTATTGAGAAAATTCTATAGTTTGTAAGATATTTGTTGTTGTTTTACTTCAATTTCTGCAATTTCAACCAATCAATGACGTCTATTGAGGTGAAAACATCCTGTGCCGTAGGAATATGTCCCTCGTTTAAGAAACAGATTGGGTTTATTTACATTTCTGAAGAAAAAAAGATACCCTTCCCCTAACCCTAACCCTAACCCTAAAACATTGAAATGCAATAGATCGATACTAGGGTCATAATTTTGGGTGACAATTTCATATGACACCGCTAGAAAAAACTGCCGTTCAAACCGAAAAGATCCCATGCGCCGAGTTGATTAGGATAAGAAAGAGAGATATTTTGAAATGGATTGAAAGTATGGGAGAGATGGAAGGAAGGAAGCATTGGCGGCAAAGAAATAACGAGAAACGGTGTTTACAATGAAAGAGCAAGTGTCTTTCTCTCTCAAGGTCGACACACACACCTTCTCTCTTCCTCCCCCACCTCTCTCTCTCTCTCACACACACACACACATACAAACTATCAACATGGATAAATGACAGCAGCTTGGTTGAAGTTCAAGCTGGTTGAAATGTAGCCTGAGTATGTGGATACTCAGAAGATGGATCATGAATAGTGAGTTATAGACAGCTCAGTCACAGTATAGTTACAATCACAATTACAGCTGTATCACTTTTCAATGATTTTTCAGAAGACAGCGCGCGCGTGTAATTGGTAGCACGTCATGAAGACAGAAGACATGTCATTGACGATATCAAGAGTAGCGACGAAAAGCCTTTAACAAACAACCGATCGATTAGTTAGTTGGTTAGATATTTAGCCAATTGAATAACATTAAAACAGTGATATCGAGCCAGTGCATGTGTTTATATTATTGACATATTGACCCTTCCAAGACACAAGATTGGAAGTCGCACTTGAGAGAAGAGGCTGCTGGCAAGAAGAGGATGGTTTAAAATGTTTTAAAAAGAAAAGAAAGAAAAGTAAGATTTGTATCGACTTAAAACTGACCGGAGAAATAGCAAGTGCAGATAAAGAAGTTTCACCAAAATTTATTTTGACTTTTGATGATATGGTTGAAGAATGTGTCGATGGTTATACTGTACATTTAATTATTTGTAATGTTCTCGAGTCTATCTCGAGTCTATCTCATTCACTTGACGAGAAAATTGCGTATATCTATAAAGCTGCAATTTGCGAGTAGTGATGTAGCTGGTGGCTTTAAATTTAAATAAATGCTAGTCTATGAAGCAAGATATAAAACTTTGAAATTGAAATTACGGAATTATAAGGAAACCAATGCATTGAATTCATATATTTAATTTGTTTCTTTACTTCAAACGACGTTCCCGAAATGTTTAAGCGGTGGTTATCACGTATGGTACTATTTCATTCTTTTTAGAAATCATCAACATAACATAACCTGTGACTTATTTATTAAAGATTTTATGAAGTAAGATATTTCATTAAAGATGGAAATAATTACAGTCTAAAGGAAATTCATGGAATGAATTATTTTTCTTCGTTTTCTTCTTGAACGGGAATAGTGTAACAATCGAAAGAATAGAGAGAAAATACTTAGTGTCTACATACAGAATCACAACTGTTTCGAAGGAATTCTACCTTTTAAAAATGTCTTCTGGTAGCCAGTAATTTCAGTTTTAGCTACAGACAACTTCACCATCCATTTTCCGATGTATTCTTTGAGGTGTAGATATTCGTTTCAAGCTGTTATTTTTTAGTGCTATTCCTTCATGTACTGTAATGGAACTGACATCTAAGAGCTTTGCCTGTGAAGTCTAAAAGAATGCCACCAATCATTTGAAAACTGAACTCTAAAGCTATGGTAAATGCATCAATGTTTCAATATTGATTTAGTGTTCTTTTTGTTCCTGTCGTTAAAGAATGTTGTGCCTAGAATAACTAATAATTTAAAGCAATATTTATTTTAGATGATGCTCTTAGACATTGCAGGATCTTTATCCTGAAGTAAGTGGTATTTTTGTTTCTAAATATCACGAGTGAAATTCAAGCAAATGAATTAAACAATATCCTTTTCTACTCCGGGCATGTAGTCTGAAATTAATGAAGAGAGGTGGCAATCGATTAAGTCGACCCAATGCATAAATGATATTTAATTTATCAACCACGAAAGGATGAAAGGCAAAATCGACCTTGGCAGAATTTGAGCTCATAACAAAGATGGGCGAAATATCACTAAGCATTTTGTTCAGCTTTCTAACGGTTCTGCCAGTTTGCTGCCTTGAATCAAACAGTAATATCAATTTGTAAGATGTACTACATGAGAAAATCTGTTAAACAAGCTATCAAGGCGACTGACAAGGAAGATGGGCTTAAACTAAAACTGCTTTAGATAAACATAAGGTACCACTATCAATCTTCTGGGGTCAACAAATACAAGGTTACTGGAAAAATTTATGACCAGATATAAATACTAAATTTTTAAGAATTTGGGAATAGCTTTAAAGCCGACGTAGAGAAAGTTGTCAACTTATTAATTAACCTGATTTTGAAGTCACTACTGAAGATGCCTGTTGAACCCTTAAAATCTTACTCAGACCCTATGAACAATGAAACACTGATTGATATGCAAGAGGAAAATATAGACGACATCGATGCGGAGGATGATCATGTTCATGGAAAACTATGACCAAAATGCAAAAAGGAGTTTGCATTTTCATAGAACTATTGACAAACATACAGCTCCATTAAGAAGAAAAGTGTTTTTATTTTCAGCAAACATTTGATAATTTTGAATGAAACATGACAAAGTCGCTCATTTACTCTAGAAGACATTCTTGCATAATTATATTAATAAACGGAGATGTACTCGCATAGCAAGTAATTTGATCTGAGATCGTGTGCTGAAACGAAAACAATTGCAGCGTGGAAGGTGTTTATAAGCCATTTAAGAAACACACAAAAGCCGTTCGATTCACTTCAACATTTAAGTTTAATTTGTCAAAATATTTTCGTCGCTAAAATCCGCGATCTGTTCACTGACAAAGTCCGTGCTGCATCACGTGCGTGCAGCACGGACTTTGTCAGTGAACAGGTCGCGGATTTTAGCGACGAAAATATTTTGACAAATTAAACTTAAATGTTGAAGTGAATCGAACGGCTTTTGTGTGTTTCTTAAATGGCTTATAAACACCTTCCACTCTGCAATTGTTATATTAATAAATATGTTTATCAATTACGGTTTCATTTTCTTCATTTCATATTACGGCTCAGCTGTAACCGAGTATTTTTATCATTATAATTATCATTCCAGTGATCCTGCAAAGTACATAACGATACATAAGCGTATTTCTCCTTACATTTGGAGTTTCTCAACCCCAACCCCAGAGAAACTTTATACGTTACAAGGGAACGGAAACCCGCAATTAACATATTAATGTGTAACTCAATAGGTCAAGATACATATATATGTATGTTTTTATCGCCCAGGGAACGGAACAGCCCCATCATTATGTAATCCAATGAGTCAACATTTGGAAATTCAACTTTTGTACTTTTTTTTCTGGAACACATTAGGAACAAGAAAAGAAGACAAGATACCTACCAACCAACCAATTTATCTACCTACCTACCTACCTACCTACCTACCTACCTACCTGCTACCTACCTACCTACCTACCTACCTACCTACATACATACATACATACATACATACATACATACATACATACATACATACATACACATACATATACACAAACATACACAGACACATACGTACATATATATAACATACATACGCACACACACATACACACATATACATACAGAAGAGTCGGTTGAAAAGTTCATATGCTGACCAAGATACTCTCATGGAATGTAACAAAATGAGGTTTATTTTTTCACACACTTCTTCCATCGATGGTGCAGTGTTTGTATCCCATTGGTTAAAAAACTTCCACCCTGTTGGTAAAAATAAAGTCATCAATGGCAGATATGACGTCATCATCACTGCGATACTGGTTCCTAGCCTAGATGATAGTTAGATGGGACCACACTAGGAGAATAGGGAAGATGATCAACCAGTTCAAAACCCCAGGCACATTCAGCAACCATTGAAACCAAGGGCTTGTGTGCTGGAGCATTGTCCTGATGAAACAAGACCTCTTTCGTTAGATTTCCTGGGCGTTTGTTCTCGAGAGCCTTTCATAACTGACTCAGCAAGTTGGCATAGTAGTCTTCATTGAGAGTGTGACCCTTTTGAAGATAGTCAATAAACACAATGCCTTTCCGTATCTCCCCCAAAACTGAGGCCATCAACTTCCCTGCAGATGAAATGTCCTTGGCCTTCTTTGAAGATGGCAGGAAGGGGTTTCCACTACATGGATTGTCTCCGACTCAAAGTGATGAATCCAACACTCGTCCTGGGTTAGGAAACGTTCAAAGAAGCCATCTGGATCTGCCTGAAACATTGTCAGATTTTCCCTGGATGTCATCAGCCTGGTACGCTTTTGATCAGGTTTCAGAAAACGTAGCACCCACCAAGCAGAAATCTTCGTCATGCCAAGATCATTGTGCAGAATATTCTCAACTTCCTCACGGAATATGCTAACATTGCCTATTTGATTTATAGTCAATCTCCTGTCATTCATCAGCATCACCATGCGATCAATGTTTTCCACGGTGGTAGCAGTTGGAGGAGGATGTCCAGACCATAGATCACCTTTAAGACTCTCCCTTTCCATCCTAAATGCAGCTGCCTACTTTTGCACGGTCTATGATCCTGAAGCGGCATTAGAAAACATGTCAGCATGAATGTCTTTTGAGGCCAAACCATTTTTCTGCATAATACCACGACGCCAAAGTTCGTTGATTTTCAAGACAAGTCGCTATTAGCTACTTTTCAAGTCTTCTTTGAATACCAGTTGCCAGTTTGCGCGGAAAAGAACAAAAGGATTGAAATTAATGCATGCAAGATTTCATAGCTCCAACATCATACCTTTTCAGCCCACATTCGTGTGTGCGTGTGTATATATATATATATCTGTAAATATAATATGTGACAATTATTCGGTAGCTATGATAAAACTCCGAGTATCGGATGCCGAATTGGAAATCCACGCCGCTATATCTTCAGTTATCCGGCCATCGGAAAAAATGCTGGTCAGATAACTGAAGAGATAGCGGCGTGGATTTCCACTTAGGCATCCGATACTCGAAGTTTTAACATGTCTACCGAATAATTGTCACATATTACAATTACAGATAAATTCCTCTATTTACATAATATCGAGGTTTCTTTCTTTCTTTTGTTGTCTTACCATTTTTATCAATATGTATATACATATATACATACACACACACACACACACACACACACACACACACATAAATATATATATATATATATATATATATATATATATATATATTATATATATATATATATATATATATATATAGTCGACAAAATCAAAAGCAAACAATGCGCGAAATAAATATAAAATGGTGGTGAATGCTGGTGCCTATATCAAATTTTAAATAAAATTCCATGCTATACACTCTCTTTACATATTTGTTTTTTCAAAAAATTATAGTTATTACATAAATTATAAGTATTTTAAAATAGGGAGTTACTTTTCAATCACCCTGTATACATTGAATCACAGACAACATAACTCGTGTACTTATACGTATGTGCAAAAATATACACACACCCATACTCACCCACCCACATACTCACACATACACGCACGCACGCACAGAAACACCGATGCGCACGCAGACACGCGCAGACATACTTGATACATAAATTATATGCATATGCTTATGAATACATGTCATTGATTCTGTCAGCCTGTCCTTTCTGTAAGTAGCTATTTTCCATGAATATGTACACATGCGCCCGTATGCACAGTCACATTCATATATAAATGTGTACTCCTGTTATTAGTATGTATGTATGTATGTATGTATGTATGTATGTATGTATGTATGTGTGCATGTATATGTGTGTGTGTTCTAGTTTGTAGCAACATATGTAGCAGAAAGTTTGTATAGGGACATATCTTTTGAAGGAGAATATAACTAAACGACATTTAAGTTCCTTTTCTTTTCCTTCTTTCTTTCTTTCTTTCTTTATTTATTTGCTAGCAGTATCGCCCGGCGTTGCTCGGGTTTGTTTCGACCCTTTAGAATTGGAATTTTTGAAAAGTAAAAATTTTGCAATATGTAGCTTGTTATTCTCTTTAAATGAACATTTTTCTGGTTGAAATACACCGAAAAATGGCGACACAGCAGTCAAAAATTCATTAAAAAATAGGGATTTTCATAGAAAAAAAGCACCTTTTTGATGTAAATAATTTTTGGTGTTAACATGGTCCGATTTGAATTTATTCTTCTACCGAAGGAAGAGCGAGCCTTCTTCTATCATACTCTCAATTTTGGTCAACTTACGCCGCAGGGTCTAGGAGGATATAGTGTTAGTTGAAGGCTACCAAACCTGTCATACACAGACAACTTCAGCTTTATATATAGAGAGATTTGTACATTTTAATAACAATCAAGTTGAGGCGTTTTCCGAGTTTTTTGGATGCAATAATTCTATCTTTCCCTATCAAAAGATCGCCAGCATCTTTTAAAAGCAAATTTATCCAAAATATAATAAATTCATGCTATTGTATAATTTTAAGTATTAATTAATCTGGGCGCACGCACGCACGCACGCACACACACACACACACACACACACACACACACACACACACACACACACACACACACACACACACACACACACACATACACACACACACAGCATTTAAAACATATTTACATACATATATATCCTCCGGGTTTATTAATTGAAATAAACGGTCCTTCCCGAGACATAGGCTCCTAAGAATAGTTTCCGGATTCTGCGTCGCATATATTCTCCCCCTGGACGCGACGCCGTTTCGTAACAGGATTACTATTTTTTTTTTTTTTACTAGCAACGTGAAATGAATTGCTTTGCCCAAGAACACAACGTATCGCACGTCCCAGGAATCGAAACCGCAATCTTACGATCATGACTGCAACACCATAACCACCAAACCCTGCATCTTCACAGATACTACACACACACACACACCACACACACACACATCATGGACTCTCCCGCCGTTAGACGACGTATGATGGTGTGGCAATTTCTTGCCGAATAACTAATAGGACTGCAGATGGAAGTGTTCAGGTAACACTGAGACGAAAAAAAAAAAAATTGAAAGGTATAATGAATAAACGTCACTTAGCGATTCGGCAAAAGAGACCGATAGAATAAAGTACTGGGCTTACAAAGAATAAGTCCTGGGGTCGATTTGCTCGACTAAAGGCGGTGCTCCAGCATGGCCGCAGTCAAATGACTGAAACGAGTAAAAGAGTAAAAGAGTAAAAGAGTAAACGCTCTAATTGGTTGAAACAACTTTATAACATTTCCATATTATCATAAATCGAACATAAATATATATTAGAACAACAGGGCATCCAATGGTAAAGCCCAATAGTATAAGATATACACATATATACGAATGAAAGGTGATAAAACCTAAAAAGGTACAATGAGTGAAGTCGAATTAAGAAAAATATAAGGATTAAATTAATGCATAAGAAAAGCGACAAAAAATTTGAGGTAGTAAAACTAAAATAATATTTAAATATGAATATAAATATATAGGGCAAAATGGTAACCAGAAAAGCGTCCATTCAAAAACCATTTCTTCGATCGTTTCAAAAGATGTTGCCTCACTTCATCAATGTAAAATACATTAAGGAAATCCAAAGGAGAAAATTTACAAGTCTCATATTTCTGCTTTCTTTATTGCCTACGGGGGACTAAACATAGAAGGGACAGTACAAAGACAGACAAAGTGGGGATAAAAAAAACAAATGGAAAAAGGATGGATTAAATAATAAAAATGAAAATGGAATGAAGTTACTCGACCCCACATCCGAGCGACTTTATTTACACTTGTCAAAACTTTATTTTTTTCCACTTATTAATTCTTTGCAAAACCCTAATCGGAACCAAAAATGTCTATGTTATAGTCTCTCAAAAGCTCGTGGCGACTTACCATTAATGGTATTCCCCTGGTATCAATATTTCTTTTAACGATAACTACATTACTCCTGTACTTTTCGATGTCTTGGTGTGTTCTTGGAGTCCGTTATTACACATTCGAAGTATGAGGGCACCTCCTCACACTCCTCAGTACTTACCTTTATCGGTTCGTCCCAACTGTTTACCCCCTTACACAGCTTGACATGTGTTGCATTGTAAAAAAACAATACACTTTTTTCACAGGGTGGGGGCTGGGAAGTTTTGGGCTCCTGTGTGTCTGTTGCCAATTTATCAGTATCAAGTGGGGTAGGGTGAGGGTTAGTGTCTGCAAGGGAAGGGTGAGGCAGAGCGGGTCTGGGTGTAAGTCGGATGGGTGTGGGATGGGGGCCTTTTTTCTCCTCTTTCTCATCCTCTTTCCTGCTGTTTCCCATCTGTCCTTGGGTTTCTCTTCCTTTTCTCCTTCTTTCTCGGTGCTGGGCTCTCTCCCATTGGTTCTTGTCGGCAGTGGAGGTGCAATTTCTTTTTCATTTTCAGGTACCTCTGGTGTCTTTACGGGCAGTGGAGAACATTCTGCTCTGATGTGGCCTTTTTGGCCACACTTGTAACATCGTGGGATCCTGCTTTCCACTCTAACCTTGAGTATCACTTCATCATTGACTGTTATGGTCTCTACAATTTTTCTAGGTCCTCCGGGGCGGCCTGGATAACCATATCCAGGCTCTGTCCTTGCCAATTTTTGTGCGCTGTACTGGTGGCTTCTCTTCGAGGCCTAGTAGTATTGCAGCTACTAGCCAGACCACATCTACTTCCAGGGGGATATCTTCTACACTTACCCTGGAAGCACGACTTTGGAGGTAGCTGGGCAGAAGCACCACCTCATCGGTCTTCAATGGGGTTGCCGAATGCTGCCTGGCAATGACCTCATTCCGAAGCCGCATTTCCAGTCCTGAATTTCCTTCCTCTGGCAAGGTACATAATTCCCTACCAGACGGGTTTTAGAGCTTTTTCTACTTCATTTGTTGTCACCGTATCGATTTTTCTCGTTTTTAAACTGTGGTTCCTGTAAATTATTACTTTTCGTCTTTCTTCTCACTTCTTGGGGAGGAGTCACCTTCACGTCGTGCCCCTCCCTACATAGCATATTCTTACACAGCCTGACATGTATTGCATTGTAAAAAACAATACACTTTCCTTTTTCACAGGGTGGGAAGTTTTAGGCTTCTGTGTGTCTGTTGCCAATCTATCAGTGTCAGGTGGGGCAGGGTGAGGGTTGTTGTCTGCAGGGGAACGGTGGGGCAGAGTGGGTCTGGGTGGAAGTCGGGTAGGGGTGGGATGAGGGTCATTATAAATAGTTTGTGCCTTTTTTCTCCTCTTCTTTCCTGTTGTTTCTCATCCGTCCTTGATTTTCTCTTTCTTCCTCGGTGCATAATCATTCCTAAGCGCTGAATCGTCAACACCTGAAGGTAGTAAAAAGTGCAATAATCCATCATTGTCCCCTGGATTATTAACTATATTATTGGCACGCACTTTTGAAATAGGTACCAAATTTCGCTTTCCATTTATTTTACTTCTGTTCGAAGAAGCACTAATGGACCCCTAATTTGGTGTTACCGAATATGAAAATTTTATTGATGGTCTATTGCAAATAGAATAATACTTGTGGCCTTTCGGGAAATTTTTCTCCAAAATTTTGAAGAACAAATTAGGCAAATTTCTGATTCTACGGGAGAAAGGCGGGATGTTCCAAATAACCTCCCGTACTCTAGACTTTTTAGTTTGACTGGATTTTTCATCAGCTTTATTGTTAATAGCATTATTATTAATAAATCTATTCGGCCTCCTATACCCATTCCTAATGAACGGCTTATACTGATTATTAACTACTAATTCGGAGGGTTTCTCATGGATTTGCACATATGAAAATGAAAATATCTTACGCACCCTGGATATGTGTGGTAAAAAAACTTGCATCCCAACCACATGGTTCTGGCTTCAGTCCTACGTCGTGGAACCTCGCGTGTCTTCTTACTATAGCGCCGGGCCGACTAGAGCCTTGTGGGTGGATTTGGTAAACGGAAAATAAAAGAAGCCCGTCATGTATATGTATATATATACCAGAGTAAATGCATAAATGTGAAACAAGGGGGCAAAAATAGTACTCGAATACCGGAGGTAGAGTAATATGCCTTATTAATAAAGCTGGAAAACATCGCAAAAACTGTTACTCAGTTTCGCGTTCGCGTTCGTGTGTGTGTATGTGTGTATGTGTGTGTGTGTGTGTGTGTGAATATATATACGTGTGTGTGTGTATTTTTGTGTCTGTCCCCCCATCCCTTGACAACCGGTGGTGGTATGTTACGTCCCCGTAGCATAGCAGTTCGGTAACAGAGACCGATAGATTAATTACTAGGCTTTAAAAAAGTCAGTACTGGGGTCGATACATTGGACTAAATAAAAATTCTTCAATGTGGTACCGCAGTCTAATGACTCAAACAAGTAAAAAGAAAAAAGGAAGATATATATATGTATATGTGTGTGTGCGTGTGTGTGTGTATATATATATATATATATATAATATATATATTATATACATACACATAATATATATAATGTGTATGTGTGTGTGCATATATAATATATATATATATATATATATATATATACTAGCAGTATCGCCCGGCGTTGCTCGGGTTTGTAAGGGAAATAACTATATAAGCATTTTTAGAGAGTTACTTCCCTTATAAATTCGGGCTTTCTTAGCCATTTTTGTTTTGGTGTCTTCAAGCCATGAAGTCGTTGTTCTAAAAGAACGCTGGTCTCCTTCACAACGCATTACGACGTTGATTTCTTTACACTCCCTTCCCCACAGCTTCACGAGGAGGGAAGGGGGAGAAGCAAACAGGTGCAGCTGTGAGCGTGGACGCCAACTCCACCGCCATCGACACACGATGCATTTTATGCATTAAAATGGAATAAAAAATGATGTTAAATTATTTTTAAAATCGTAGACTCATCGTTGACGCGCGCTAATAGTCAGACGGGCTCGATATGAATCACGACTATAAGATACCCGAATTTGGTTAAACTGCACCGCAAAATGTGGGAGGAGTTAGGAATCTAAATCGAAGGGGACAGACTCACACAACTAGAGTTTTATATATATAGATATATATATATATTGAGAAAAAAGTCAGAATTTTGGAAAAAAAATATTTTTATTTCTTCATTATTATTAGCGCGTTCGTTCCTTTCTCGAATATATATATATATATATATATATGCGTGTGTATGTGTGTATGTGTATGCATACACACATATGCAGAAAGCGAGGTTTATAGACAGACAGACAGGCGGATAGATAGATAGTGTTTATAAGTTTATTTATGATTTTGAGTTTAGTAATGTAAATATGCTTAAATTAAATGGTGAACTCAATCATTCGCTAATTAAAAATCCATAAAACGAATACGGGACTAACTAGTTGGATTGATACGCTTCATAAAATCTTTGAAGATGGTGGCACAACATGGCCAAAGTCCAGTAATAGATTTGCGTTCGTGTGTGTGTGTGTGTGTGTGTGTGTGTGTGAGAGAGAGAGAGAGAGAGAGGGAGAGAGAGAGAGACAGTGCATTGTGTATACATACACACAAATACATACATATGCCTCAAAACAATCCATACATACATACAAACATGCATATTATACATACAAAACATACAAACATATATACACATACATCCATACATTTATACATATGTGTTTGGAGAGAGAGAGAGAGAGAGAGAGAGAGAGAGAGAGAGGGAGAGAGAGAAAGAAAGGAGGTTGGGTGGGAGAGAGAATAAATGAATATTAGAATAAGAAGCAAAAGGGAAAATATATAAATCGGCCCGCGAGTTAAAAACAGGAAATGGATCATAGAAAAGAAAAGAAAAACAAAATGGTGGACAGGATATATCCGGTGTTCTGGTCGTTGTATCTGACATATGATACGTCTGGATGAGAGTATATTTGTTTAGTGGAAATGTCAGAAAATTCTTGAAACGCATTGGTGGTGGCGGTGGTGGTGTTGGTGGTGGAGGTGGTAGCGGTGGCGACGCTGGAAGCCAAGATTTAAGTGAAGTTGGTGGTAGTGGTGATGGGAGAAGAAATATTAACGATAATGGTTTTTGTATCAGTTTTGTGTTGTATACAATATATAAGTCGAAAAGGATACGCACATAAACCTCTTCATGGGATTAATTTGAAACGGGACTAAACCGGTGGATGATGTTGGATGGCTGTGTTAACGTGAGTGTCGACGATGATGTTGAAAGTGGAGGTGGTGGTGCTGGTCGTCGTCGTCGTCGTCATCGTAGTATGGAGGTGTATTACTATGATCAGAAGGAGTTGATTAAACACAGAAAGTGTAGGAGGTAGAATCTGTTGGATGCTTTAACAGCGGATGGAGAAAAAAAAGGAAAGCAAGAGAGGAGATATTTATATATAAAGAACTTACAGATCTACGTATGTAAAAACAATCAGCTATTCATACATACATATACATATGCATGCATCTTTAAATATATATATACATATGAGCAAAAGATGAACAAAATATCTTTCCTTTGCATCTTTCAACCGAGTAGGCGGCCAGACAAAATAAACACTAAAACTCCCACCAGGAAGAGAAAACGTGCGTGTGTGTAAGAGGAGTGTGTGTGTCTGTGTGTGTATGTATATACGTATAACTATAGATATGTAAGTAGCTACATACCAACCTGGATGGATGGACAGACAGAAAGACAGGCAGAAAGGCAGAAAGCCTCACAGACAGACAGACGGACAGACAGGCAGGTAGGTAGGCATGTTGGTACGTAGGTAGGTGGGTAGGTAGTGTGTTTGTGTGTGTGTGTGTGTGTGTGAGAGAGAGAGAGAGAGAGAGATAGAGAGAGAAGGGTGGGGCAATGGTGGATACAAATTAAGAGTACAAGAAACTTAGGAACATAGAGAATATGCTGTGAACAATCAAATAAGAGAAACGTTCAGGTGAAGAATATAAAGGTTGCAAAAAATATGAACGATGGCGCTTGTTAGATTATTGTCCCGGGCTGGAACGACCTAACATAAGATTAAGTCAAGAAATGAAAGATATTCAACGACAAATAATATTATGAGTGAAACAACTGAACGAAATAAGGTTGGGTCTGGTTGGGAAAATTTTAAAAGAATGAAGGAATATATATGGTTAAGTGGGCTGTAAAATAAAGGAATTAGTGAATGCAGTTGAAAATTGCCGGTTGTGTTTTCATTGAAAAGATTGAGTCGGATATGTAGGTAGCTACATGGATATGTTGGTAGATATGTAGGTAGGTACGCCGCATCCTTCGTGTCCGATGGCGTCCCTTTGTCTCCAACAATTCGGTGCGACCATCCTAACGAGATGTCTGCGTTGGCTGGATCATGCCCTCCGTCGTCAACCAGGAGAATTCATCTACGAAGCAATTGCCCCAGCTCCCCTTCAGGGTTGGCGAAAGCGATATGGTGGACAACGAAAAACCTGGCTGATGACAGTCAAGGCCGATCTGGAACCCAACTTAGGCCCCCGTGTCTACGGCGTTCGCCGCTGGAATAGGGAGTGGGTTGGAGATCACGCGGTCGTTAGCCTTAAATCGCCAGGCCTGGTCGGCGTTTGTGAGAGATGCAGCATTGAGGATGAATGAAGCCAGCACAACCCACCCCGGGTGAATGCTGTCTCAAGACAAGAAGAAAAGAAGTAGGTAGCTACATACCAACCTGGATGGATGGATGGACAGACAGAAAGACTCACAGACAGGCAGGCAGATAGGCAGGCAGGCAGGCAGGTTGGTAAGTAGGAATGTAGGTAGGTAGGTAGTGTGTGTTTGTGAGAGAAGGAGAGAGAAAGTAGAATAAATGAATGCGAAAAGATCAGCTAAGCTGACTAAATACAGAAGAGAATTAAAAGATAAGGGATTATAAGAATGCGATATGTAGTTGACAGAATGAAATTGGAGACACACTGAATATGACAATTAACGGAACAGATTAATGGAATAACGTATTGCAGAGTTAAGATGTCATCACCAATGGACTGAAATTAACGAATGGCCAGGGCAACTGATTAACAAGGAAGGAATGAAGGAAAAGAAGGAAGAGAATAGAATAGGATGCGAAAAAATATTGGTGGCAAAATTTGCAATGTTAGAGAAAAATTTTTTTGTTAAAGTTAATGAGTTTCATGCCGTTACTGAAATGGTGACATTCAGTTTTTCTGGTAAACTGGCGCGAGAATATACGAATGATACATTTTAGCTTATCGTCTTAACATGTATCAATGCTAATAGTGATATACGTCTTGACATATATGTACTTATGCGAGGATATGTCCTAATGCGGATCCTCAACTTTAATATATATTACATCTTTAGTCCGATACACACTGATATACGCCTATTATACAGATTTTCTAACGATCATTGAGGATGGTAGAAACATCTTGTCCGAGTCCTAACATCTTACTCAACAAACCTTGTGTTGTTGTATGGGAGTTTTGTCTTCTATATCGGTGGGTAGGACCGGGAAGCTCTAGTGTCGCGGTTGAAGGGGTTAAAACATCTACAGAGCTGCTTCATCGCCTTATGAGACATCGGCTCCTGCATTAAGAAACGGAGTACAGAGGCACCCTCAGCGCACATATGTTTACCTTACCGAATGGCGATCGCCCTCTCCCTATTTTTAACGTCAATGATCGCGAAGGTACACGCGCCATAGCGACGCGCGCGGACACGGTCCTGTCCCAGTCTAGTGGCCAAAGCCGATACCGGTAAATTTTAATGTGGACGGTGCCACTCGTCCCACAAGTACATCAATCAGCCCAACAATAGATTCGTTTGGGCTTGTCGATGCGGGTTGATCATAACCTCCCAGACGCCATCTAATCAGGACTGACGCATCCAGATCCTGCCTGACTCTAGCCGGGCGAACTGTAAGAGGTACACGAGTGAAATCATAGAGAATCAGCAGGCCAAATCGGGCATTACACTCTTCCGTCGACGAGTTCAAAGTCAATCAAAACAGTAGCCGGCTCGATACACCGTGGTAGCTACGATCGTAGCCATCTCCCGCAGTGGGCTTTTCTACAATTCCATGATGACCCACCCATATCTATGGACCCTGTATTTAACGACCCCCCGGGATGTCGTTTGTTATTAAAGCGGTTCCTATCTGGCTCGAACCCAAAACTTTCGGCGTTGTTAGTTTACTCACATGTGAAAGGACCAGTTGCACAGGTTTTACGGGCAAAAGCAACCGACAAGAGACCCTGGGTTGACCACAAATAAGATGACTGAATAACATCCATTAACACGGTTGGTCTCGCTTGTGGATAAAGCCAGATCAATTGGAGTTGGTTGCTTTTGACATAACTCGATGAAAGGCATGCTTTAGAACTCTTATGAGTCCAGGAGCATGCCTGCCATCATAAGTGGGCGAAGATGAGAAGAGAGATTACACACACACACAACGGGATTTCATACAGTTTCCGCCAACCATTTTCACTCGTAAGGTATCTGTCAGCCCTGCAATATAGATGGAGATACTTACCCAAAGTGCCGCGGCAGATGAACTGTACCCGAAATCACGTGACTGCAAAGTGTGTTTCTTAATCACAAAGCCATGCTAGGATATTTTCTTTTGTAATTTCCATGGCAATTTAACAAGTCTAAAAAGTGATACAAGCTGGGTAGGATGCGGATCTTTTCCGTTTGGCTGCCAGCATTTCAAAAATTCGAGTTTATCGAAAATTTTAAAATTTGGCACATTAATGTAGATTTCCAAGCTGAATTGCTGAAGTTATTTCAGTTTTTCATGAAAAAATGCTTTTAAAAATTATAGAGGTTTAAAGTGTGAGCATTTTCACCCATTCAAGAAACATGATTTGGAAGCTGTCATTTTGTGCATGACAGCACATTTTGTCAACATCCTGAAAATAACACGTGTTGTCAATATTTGTATTCTACACGCGGAAATTGAGTAAACAAAATGTCTTTTGTAGTTTTAAGCATTCAATATGCATTTAATGCGATAAACAGCACATTACAAATTAAATATCTAAAAAAAAAAGTTTTAAGCATTCGATATGCCTTTCGGTAGATAAAACAGTAGATCACAGCGTCAACAAGTGGTTTCAATATATTTGTCAAGACGTGCTTTCTCGCAGAAAAAACAGTTCTCTTGTTCCGCTTGGTACTATGGAAACAGGCATGAACATGTCTGCGGCTTACAATTAGCTAAAATTACCCTAAATTTTCAAACTTGAATAGCTAATAACACTTTATTTATTGATTTATATTGAAAATGATTTTCATGGCATTCATAACCTATAAAAGTGTATCATTACACTGAATATGAAATCAATTCGAACAGAAATTGTCGTTGGCAGCCAAGTGGAAAAGATCTTAGGATACTATAAGAAACTCTGGATATAAATCTCCTGCACAAAAATAGTACATTGGCGCATTGTTACTTCCTCGTTTTTCTTTCTTTTTTTTTTTCAACATGAGGAGAGGCGATTATATAAAAAGGAGCTCTGAGCTACAAAAGGTTGATAACCACTTCTAGTGGGTACCACGACACTCCAATTGGAAATCATTGCTCTAATGCAAGTATGAGCAACCTTTTCCGAGAAGTGAGCCGCTTGAGACATGTCTCATCATTAGGCAGGCCATACTAAGAAAATTGAAGGTAAATTTTCGTTACGCGTGCCATTTAGAATGTCCCACTGGTTGCAGTTTACCTATACCCATGATAGCTCTAATGGATGATAAATTTGATGGCTGAATGAAAGAGAAAATGGAGAAATAAAAGAAAATAGATCGTGGACAGTGGACATCATTACATGCATGGAATATTTTAATGAAGTGGATGGTTGAATGAAAATAAAATTTGAAAAATAAAAAGAAAGATGACGAGATATAAGGGATACAGACAGAAATCGTTCTATGATGGTTGAACTAAATGGGACAGACGATTGAATGAAGTTGTACTATGCTATACAAAAGAATCGAAATAGGATTTAAGAGAGAATATATAGTGTTTCAATGAGACTGAAATTATTACAAAATAAAAATAGCAGAATAAAGGGATGAAAAAAAAGAAGAAAAAGAATACGATAAAGGAATGTTAACGGGAATGTCACGTGGACGGAAAATGTCACATTCAGACAAATGTGAATGAAATAATTGAAGGGGAAGGGCGTTCCAATGAAGAAAACAGTGGAGGAGTGGAGAAATAAAGTGTGGAAAAGGTACGACTAAACTTACTGAACGGGAACTGTTCAGAGAATATTTTTGCGTGAAGAAATTTTAGAAATAAAAGTATGTAGACAGAAGACACCCAGTTGTGGTTAAGCCAAGTGAACGAGAGAGATACGGTCAGTTGATTTGAGAAAAATAGAAAACAAAAGATACGCAGTCAGAAACCATCCAGTTACGGCTGAACTGACTGGACAAGAGAGAAAGAGAGAGAGAGGTGGGGAGAGTCAGCTGATAGGAGGGAAATACAAGAATAAAGGAATGTAAAGAATGAAGGAATGTAGGTAGAAGACATCAGTTACAAATCTACTAACAGAATGAGAATAACTGTCATCTGAATAAAACAGCATAATAAAACAGAATGAAAGGTATACATGAGTGATAGAACAGAATTGCAAATACATAGCAGATAAACTGTCAAAAACGGTTCAGAAAATATAGATAAAAGTATATTATTGTTTTAAAAAAAATTGTATAAATTAATATGATGCAGTAATTGGGAAGTAGAATAAAAATAGCGGAAAGACTTGGAGGAAATGGTTAAGGGGGAAAAGAGGAGATAGAGAGGAGGGTAACGATGCCGATGATGATGATAGATAGGAGGATATTTAATAGATTCGAACGTAGACCAGACTTCTTTAAACAGCGAAAAAATATTTAACAAAAAAGAGGCAGCTGTACTTTTGGCGGTAGTGTGTGTGTGTGTGTGTGTGTGTGTGTGTGTGTGTATGTGTATTACACACAGATAGATAGACATGCATACAGACAGATAGATAGATTGATAAATAGATAGATAGGTAGGTAGGTAGACAGACAGACACACAGATAGATACACAGACAGACAGACAGACAGATAGATAGATAGAGAAGATAGATAGATAGATAGATAGATAGATAGATAGATAGATAGAGAAGATATATATATATATATATATATATATATATAGATAGATAGATAGATATGTAGACAGACACAGATAGATACACAGACAGACAGACAGACAGACAGACAGATAGATAGATAGATAGATAGATAGATAGATAGATAGATAGATAGATAGATAGATAGATAGATAGATAGATAGACAGACAGATAGATACACAGACAGACAGACAGACAGACAGATAGATAGATAGATAGATAGATAGATAGATAGATAGATAGATAGACAGACAGACAGATACACAGACAGACAGACAGACAGACAGACAGACAGACAGACAGACAGACAGATAGATAGATAGATAGATAGATAGATAGATAGATAGATAGATAGATAGATAGATAGATAGATAGATATGGAAATTCAGGTAATAGTGAGATATATGTTGTTGATGGTGGTGGTAAAAGTGGCAATGGTGATTGTACAGGTGATGACGACACAAGTTTTGTTATGATAGTGTGGGTGAAGGTGCAGCGATAGTGATGTGGTAACGACCGCGGTTAATATGTGATGATGTCTGATCGTATTTACAGTTAATTCTGGTGGTAGAGGCAATGGTAGTGGTGGCGGCGACGACTATAGCAGTGATGGGGGTGACGGCAGCATTCGTTGTGATGGTGGTGGTAGCTGCACTCGTTCTGCTGGTGGTGGAGGTGATGGTGGCAGCGGTGGTGGCAGTGACGACGGGGTTACGAGACTGTTATTAATGGGTGATGATAGAACTGATAACGGTGATGTCTTCATTGCTGTTTAGCCCAGGGCAACTCCGATCGAACGAACCCGTGATTAAAAGCGTTTCAACGGTAACCGTCCCGTATTTTTGTACATCAGGGACTGCATTGCATAATGGTATCCATTTTCTTTTTTCACTTGAAACGGTAGGGTGTATTTTGGCTATCGTTTCTAGCAGGTCTAGCGACCACTTACAAATTACCATGATGTGCCTGTTATTGCTGTTGAGCCCCTGGGCAGCTCTGATCAAGTAGATATAAAAACACTCCGGTCGTGACTATTTCTTTTCCTTTTTTTTAAAACTATGTATCTAGGACTTTATTATCAAATATGTTCCCATTTTGAGGGAGATTTGGCTCTTATTTCTAGCAGGTCAAACAACCACATAGAGGCTCCCATATAGTTAGTTGTGGGAGGGATGTATGTACACAGCGATTGACATAATTGTTGATTACAGCAGCAGCAGCAGTAGCAGTAGCAATATCAATAGCAGCAGCAGCAGCAGTAGCAGTAGCAGTAGCAGTAGTAGTAGTAGTAGTAGTAGTAGTAGTAGTAGTAGTAGTAGTAGAATGAAAGAATTGAATGTCAAGTTACGTCTATTAGAAAGAAATGAAATGAAAGAGAGAGAGAGAGAGAGAGAGAGAGAGTGGACAAAAGAGAGAGAAAGTGAGAGGTAGAGAGAGAAAGAGAGAGAGGTGAACAGAAAACGAAAGAGAGAATTGGAGAGTTATTAATACTGAGCTGGATGTAGAAAAAAGAGGCAGTGAAAAAAAAGGAGAACGAGAATGTGAAGGATAAGCAGAGAGAGGGAGAGAGAAAGAGAGAGTTATGTTGCAGAAAATGAAAAAATTCCATTTAATATTTATTGAAGACAAGGAGACAAGCTGGCTGAAGCGTTTAGCTCGCCGGGCAAAATGCTTAGCGGCACTTCGTCCATCTTTACGCTCTGAGTTCAAATTCTGCCGAGGTTAATTTTTGCCTTTCATCCTTTCGGGGTCGATAAAATAAGTGCCAATTGAGCACTGGAGACTTTCCCACCTCCATCCCAATTGCTGGCCTTGTGCTAATTTTTGAAATCAATATTTACTGAAGTCTGTTATTGCACAATCAAAACTTCGGGTTCAGTCCTACTTGGACAAGTGTCTTCTAATGCATTCTCGGGCCGACCAAAGCCTTGTGAGTAGATTTGGTAGAAGGAAATTGAAAGAAGAAAAATTGTCCTATAAAAATGAAACTAAATCGCGATAGACGGAAGCGACGACAGGGAATCCCATAATTTCATGTAAACAAGGTATGACAACCAATGTTTGGAACGTACGTATGTTTAATATAACATGAAAACCGTACATTTTATATAAGATGCAAACAATTACTTTTACGCGAAAACATAACAGTCACTGATGCACGAAATGAGATTCGTGAATTGTTTCATCATTTCTAAATTTGCTTCACCACACAAACTTATGGAGATACCATGTGAATAAATCATCACTAGTCTCATATTGTCATGTGATCTTCTTGGCGAGCGTCCATCGTCCTCTGTAATTTGAGTATGGATGAGGATCTTTTCGGTTTGAACGGCAGTTTTTTCTGGCGGTGTCATATGAAATTGTCACCCATAATTATGACCCTAGTATCGATCTATTGCATTTCAATCTGTTTTAGGGTTAGGGTTAGGGGTGGAGGGAAGAGTATCTTTTTTTCTTCAGAAATGTAAATAAACCCAATCTGTTTTTTAAACGAGGGGCGTATTCATACGGCACAGAATGTTTTCACCTCAAAAGACGTCACTGATTGGTTGAAATTGCAGAAAAAACAACAACAAATATCTTACAAACTATAGAATTTTCTCAATAAAACCAAGAGAAAAGGATGTTTTATAAACACATTGTACCAGTATACGAAGTTTAAAAGTGTTTAGTTACGTGGAAATTATTTTTAAAAACTGCTGTTCAAACCGAAAAGATCCATGAATGATGTCATTTAGATAAACAAAATTGAGTGAAACGACTGACAACTTCATATAAAGTAATAAAGTAGCTAATAAAGAATTAAATTTCATGAGTAACAATGTTGCAAAGACCCAAGCACGAAATCTACTCAGTGAATATGAATTTGTTTAATGAAATTTTGGTCTGACACTGTCCTTAGTTCTTCATTCTATCATAATTTACTTTCACTTTTTTAGTATAATTTACTTTCACTTTTTAAGACAGTAAACTGCATGTTAACCAATATCTATTTTTGTGTGTCTTAATATTTGCGTTGTGTTTGTCCTGTCACCACCATTCGACAACCGGTGTTGGTTAATTTACGTCCAAATAACTTAGCGGCAAAATGAAAGAGACTGACAGCAAAAAATACCAAACTTTAAGAGATAAAAATTTAAAGTACTAAGATCGATTTGTTTGATTAAAATCATTCAAGACTGCAGTCCAATGATTGAAACAAGTACAAGATAAAAGACATGTACACTGGAATCTGAACTTCCATAATCATTAATTCATTAAAATGGTGGTTCCTTTTCACATTGGTTGTTTGTTAAAATGAAATACTGATTGTTGTGATTTCAACTGATAATGAAAATAGAAGCTTTTAGAATCACTTTATTCATTTCAAATCAAATACATGATCAATTCATACTACATTTCACTAATTTTATTTCTCAAAATCGACCTAAGTAATGTTATGCAATTAACCGAAATTAACGTCATCTGCATATGCAGTTAAACGAACTGCATTATTTATGTGCAATTGACAGGGTATGTTTGCATGTATGTATAATGAGTGTATGTGTGTGTGTATACATATATATGTGTGTGTGTGTGTGTGTGTGTGTGTGTGTAGATAGATAGATAGATAGATAGATAGATAGATAGATAGATAGATAGATAGATAGATAGATAGATAGATAGATAGATAGATAGATAGATAGATAGATAGATAGATAGATAGATAGATAGATAGATTGATAGATCTTTCTATTTTGGTTTTAAAGCTCGGGTTTACCCAATTAAGCTCAACCAATACTACTGGCTATCAGACAAGACAGTAATCTGGAGATTGTCATTTCAAAGGCACTGGAAAAGTAATCAATCGTTGGTATACTGGTTTGTTTACATCTCCGTAATGCAGCGGTTCGGCAAAAGTCGATCAAAGAAATAAGT